>NC_138185.1:13145625-13374476 GCF_964194105.1 Spermophilus citellus
GGGCTGAGGATCCATCAGACACCCAGCACCATCTCCAGTCCTTGAGGGACGCTTCTCACCGTTCTCAGCACCGCAGCGTGCAGGACGGCTCTGTCAGCCGTGGGAACAGGAGCAAATGAAAGTGTAGGTTCCTTGTTCAGAAGGGACCAGGAGACATTCCCCTTTCTCCCAGGGTCTGGCCACCAGCCGTGGGTGCTTGATCTGCCAGTTGACGGTGCCCTCCCTGGCACACCACATACTCAGGGGAGCCAGTGTTCACAGGAGCACGGCCTGACCTGATCTCCTCACACTTAGCCCCAGGCCCCTGTTGGGGATGGAGGATGGCCGTGGTCACCTGGCAGGGTGGGCCAGGAAACCAAGTGACCAGAAACCTGTCCCAAGGAGGTGGAGGGGCAGTAGGAGGCAGGACCCGTGGGAGCCCAGGTGCCTGTTCTGTAGTCCACCTGTGCCACACTCTCAGAGAGGGTGTTGTTAGGGACTTCAAGATGGTGACCATGAGCAGGCAACTCCAAGGAGGGACATGCCCATGGCCCCATGAAGCTGCTCCTGGAAGTGGGTATGCAGGAAGTACAAAATGTGTGCTCAACAATGAAGTACTGAGGGTATCAAAAGGAAAAGAGAGTCACAGGCTCAGAGTTTGGGGCTATATCCAGAGAAATACCAGCTCAAGAGCAGTTGTGGCGGCTCAGCCAGTGTTTGCTTAGTGAATGTGTGTGATTCCTTTCCTGAGCCCCAGGTCCCTGACCTATAAAATGGGAAAGATAATAAAGGTGCTTACATCAGACAGAAGCATGGAATATCTTCCCTTCTGGCATGCAGAGGAAGCCCACCACTGCGATCCTCTTCATTCCCAAAGCTGGGTACCTGGTGCACATTTAATAAATGTTTGTGCTGAGGATTCCTACAGAAATGTGATTTTTGCAAATTGGATTCAAAACAACCCCTTCACCTTTTCGGACCTCATCACCCCACGTGGAGGATGCAGCTGTCATGGAGGTGCGAGGCGGCTCACTGACAGGCCGCGCAGCAGCCGCGGGAAGGAGCAGGGAAGGAGTCCGTTTTAGTCTCCAGACCACCTTTTCCAGGGACTGGTTTTCTTTCTCCTCTTTGCCAGGGCAGTTTTGTGTCTGGGATCAGCTTTTTACACGAGCTTGGACCTAAAGAAGCACGTGTCTGAGTAGCTCCTGAAAAGCTAGGGGATCTCGGTGGCCTTGTTCCCAGAAACCACAGCTGAAGCTCACACCCAGTGGGAGCCCCCAGATCCCCCACCCAGGACGCAGTCAGCGTCCACTCCGGGTCCCTGCAGCTGAAGAGCCACCGTGAGGACTTACTCTTGGTGTTCACATGCGACCAAGACTCTGGTCCAGTGGGAGAGTGGGAGGCTGGGGCTGCCTGAAGCCCCTTAGAAGTGTTAGTCTCTAAGGACAGGGGAAGCCGTGGGCCCCAGGATGCCATCAACTGGGGACAAGGGACCTTTGCCCATACTTTCACCCATGTGTCCTCAAAACCCTACCTTCTATTTGTGTCTCATTCTTCCAGAGAACTCTGTACTTTGAGGTAAGTTTGTAGCCCAATATTTGCTTTTTAACATTGACAAGGGAGAGTGGCAGGAGATTGAGGCCACCCCTCTGCACTGCCCAGGTGGGTCATTCACATGGGATGAAGGTCATGGTGACTCACCAGACCTACATTTGAATGGAACTAGCTGTGTCCCTCCTGGAAGACTCACAACAAACACCTGGGATTTGTGTGGAACATTCCAAACTCCAGGCTCTGCTTTTCTGTTTTGATTTTCCATCTCTGAGGTCTTCCAGGGAACCAGCCCATTACAGTCCCATCCACAAAATGGGAGCACACCAAGTCCGTGGGGTGAACTGCGTGCACCAATCCGCAGGCACGCGCCACCCGTGGCTGTGCATTGGAACGCCTGATCCCAGGTGTGGTGCTAAGGAAGGGCCCTGTGCAGCCAAGCGTGACTTCCTGTTGGGTGTAGACACAGCAGCGTTCCCTGTGGCCGATGGCGCCTCTAGTAATGAATGCCAGTGAACTGGAGGTGAAGTAACCTCACCCCAACAAGTCACTCCATGCCGTGTTTGCACCGAAAGCCCCCCCCCCAAAAAAAACCTGAAGAAGTGAAACCCAGCCGCAGGTTGATGATTTTGGTGGGAGTGGAGATGTGGGTCGACCGTCTGCTGGGCTGTGGGCCACGCCCTTGGGATTGGCTCATTAAGGCTATAGGTCCAGCTGGCCATTCCCAGGGCCTTGAATTTGCTGAGGCTCTTTACAAGCCTGAGTCACACCACACCCCATGGGGGTGAGCCAAGTCTTCACCCTGCCTCACCTAAGGTAGGGGGCTCCCGTGGAACCCCTGTCTGCCTGGGGGAGTCAGGCCTGGGAGCTGGTCCCCCCTCCTGACTTCTCACCCAGTGCTCTTGAAACCCAGCAAACAGCCTTGAGATGCACTAAATTGCACTGAGGTTCTGACAGCTTGCAAAGCAAATTCTTTGCAACTGTTATAAAGGTCTCATTGCTTAAGTGTAGTCCAGCAAAACCACCAAGCCCCCTCCACGCCCAAGACTCAGACTTGCAAGGGAAGTGAAATGTGCCTGCTAGGCTGCCAGAGTGACCATGCCTAGCCCAGCACTTCTTGGGGGAATATATGGAAGGTTCCAGAAGAGGTAAGGATTCCTCATGCAGAGTGACATGCTGGAGCCTAGCTTGCTTGTGTTCGTAGCCTCCCTGCCTCCTGCCAGTCTACTGGACCTCTCTCCTTCAGTGTCCTTGTCAGTACATAGGATTGTTCCAAGTGGCACCTTGGCTGGTGGTAATGAGTTGATGTAAAGCACCAAGAATAGGGTTTGATGTGTATGCATTCGGTGCCTACTATATGCCAGGTGCTGTTGATACAAACATGAGCAAATAAGAAGAAACCCGGCCCTCCTGGACTTCCTATTTGGGGGTGGCAAGGGTATATAGTACGCACTCAATAAGGTCATCAGCACCCAATCAGCTCAGAGGTGCAGATCTTTGCCAAGGAGTTGCACACTGGCCACAGGGTGTTTTTCTCATGAGCTTTGGCTGTGGGGTTGACATCTCACAGCTGTAGTGTCTTGTCAATCGGTGACTGTTGGCACACAAAATGTGCTGCCAACAACATTTGAGGTCCAGGAGTTTCCCGGGCCAGCCTTGTCCTTGACCCCACCTGCCTGTCAAAGAAAGGGTGGGTATGTTTTGCATCAGCAGTGAACAGGGTCAAAGTTTAGTTGATCAGAAGTTGTGTAAGGACTCACTGTGGCTGGTCGCGGCCTGAGGCCTCCCAACACTCATTAACAACTGCTCAATGATTATCTCCCTGGATTTATTGTGGTGACTTGGACCAAAACATCCCTGACCGTGGCGCTGATCCAAAGACCTGCCCCCGACGTCACAGGCGAGCCTCCCTGGGTGTATCAGAGGGGCAGGGCCTTCCTCCACGGTATTTAAGACAGGAGGCTCCACCGCCAAGCACGGCCTTCCCACTGGGAACTCACAGTCGCCGGCGGGAAGAACACGGCGAGCCTCCCTGGATCTGACGGAGACCACCCAAAAGGAAAGCAGGTGGGTCGAGCTTTCTTAAGTACCTTGCTAAAAATTCCAGCAACAACGCTAACTCAGTTTTCCTCGGGGCCATGACTCTCTGGCCATGTGCAACCCACACGCTGTCCATCAGATGTTCCGGCAGGCGTCTCCTGGTCCTTTTGTCCAGGAAGGCTGTTTTCTGTTTCAGGTGACCCTGGCATTTGTGCCCCTTACCACAGCTCTGCAGAAATGCCTCCTCAGCTGCACAACGGCCTGGACTTCTCAGCCAAAGTCATCCAGGGCAACCTGGACAGCCTGCCCCAGGCGGTGAGGGAATTCGTGGAGAGCAGCGCCAAGCTGTGCCAGCCGGAGCACATCCACATCTGTGATGGCTCCGAGGAGGAGAATGGACGGCTGCTGGGCCGCATGCAGGAGGAGGGCATCATCAGGAAGCTGAGCAAATACGACAACTGGTAAGCCCCCCCCTGTGGCCCACCCCGCCCTCTCCTTGGCATCAGTGGAAAGAGGTGAATGAAGCCCTCTCAGGGGCTGCAGATGCTTTAGAACCTTAATAAAATGGTCAGAACCATTGAGACAGGATGACCTAGTGGAGCCACCGAGGCCCTAATTGAGCTGGGCAGGCAAATGCTCTTTGCAGCCTAGATTCCGGATCACGATGAAAGACAGTCCCTGCCCCTAGCTAGTGGCCTAGTCAACATCTTCCTGACAAGGTGCCGGCTGGCTTGGCCACCGCACGTCTACAATGTGCCAGTGTGCTCCGTGTCCTGTTGGGCGTGGGAGAAATGTGACAATGCGAGATGGGTCTGTTCCTCACGGTGCTTGACTGAAGGGGACCCTGGGACTTTTGCAGCTGGTTGGCTCTCACTGACCCCAGGGATGTGGCCAGGATTGAAAGCAAGACAGTTATCATTACCCAGGAGCAAAGAGACACGGTGCCCATCCCCAAAACCGGCCTCAGCCAGCTGGGTCGCTGGATGTCAGAAGAGGACTTTGAGAAAGCCTTCAACGCCAGGTTCCCAGGGTGCATGAAAGGTGAGCAGGCCATCCTCCCGACAGGGCAAATTGACTGCACCTGTCCTCATGACACCTGCCCTGATGGTGATCGTGACAGCAAGGGAGCCCCACCCCCGGCCTCAGTGTCTCCCACTCTGTGTGAAACGCACCCCGTTCTGTTCTCAGACGTCTTGCGTGAGCCCTACAGGGTTCCACGCGTGTGAATTTCACGCAGCCTGGCAGAGCCTAATTGTAGCCTGGGAAAACATGGATTTGGGCATTTTTGTCCACTTTGTGGTAGACTTTGCTAAACCTTGGGGCTGGCGGCCATGAGGGTGATATTGATGGTGGGAGGCCATAGCAAGGATCCCGGCGGAAAATGATGCCAGCTGTGTTTGCAGACCAAGGTCATTGCTCACCGTCCCCACTGGCCCCTCCCCAGGTCGGACCATGTACGTCATTCCATTCAGCATGGGGCCTCTGGGCTCCCCGCTGACCAAGATTGGCATCCAGCTGACAGACTCGCCCTACGTGGTGGCCAGCATGCGGATCATGACGCGGATGGGCACGCCTGTCCTTGAGGCCCTGGGCGACGGGGAGTTCATCAAGTGTCTCCATTCCGTGGGGTGCCCCCTGCCTCTCAAAAGTAAGCATGCCACTTCAGAATTGAGAGTTGATAAAAAGTAAGCCCCTGCGCTCCGCACGTTCACACGCTGACGCGGCTGCGCCTGTTACAGAGCCTCTGGTCAACAACTGGGCCTGCAACCCAGAGCTGACGCTCATCGCCCACCTGCCGGACCGCAGAGAGATCGTCTCCTTCGGAAGTGGGTACGGCGGGAACTCGCTGCTGGGGAAGAAGTGCTTTGCTCTCAGGATAGCCAGCCGGCTGGCCAAGGAGGAAGGCTGGCTGGCAGAGCACATGCTGGTAGGTGGGGACGTCCCCTGGCTGTGCTGGGAGGCCTGGGGTGGCAGACACAAGTCCGTTCAAGTTCCTGTCTGCGTGGGAGATTCTTAAAGGGAAACTTCTTAAGTAATTATGAACTCCACAGTCTATGTCCCTGCTGAAGGACCTCGGGCACAATGGCCACCATGGAGATCCTGTGGACTTCATTCTTTTGAATGGAGATAGATCTTGAGGGTCTACCTTTTGGGAACTTTTAGGCACATCCCTAGACCTCAGGGTAGTAAAGAACAGAGACCTCAGTAAAGAACCTTGTCTCCTGCAGATCTTGGGCATAACCAACCCTGCGGGTGAGAAGAAGTACCTGGCGGCAGCTTTCCCCAGTGCCTGTGGGAAGACCAACCTGGCCATGATGAACCCCTCCCTCCCGGGGTGGAAGATAGAGTGTGTGGGCGACGACATCGCCTGGATGAAGTTTGACAACCAAGGTGACTGTCTTGGGCCCAACCGGTGATAAAAAGTGGACTCCTGTGGGTTATCGACCTCGAACACGGCCAGCTCTCCCAAATCCAGTGTTGGGTGTGTCGTTCAGTTAGTTCAGAGTCTGCGAAACCTCAGAACTCTGTCCTCTGCCAGCCCAGCATCCTTTAACAATCTGGGTCAAACAGGCCGTGTATGGCTGATCGCTTATATACAAACATTTATTAAGATAAGTTGGTGGAAAATGGAAGAGGAGCAAAGAGTTGTGAGGGTCTCAGAGATGCACAGTCTCAGAGATGCCCGATGAGAACAGGCACGTAGTCTAGGGAGGGAAAGGGGTGGGGGAGCTTGGTACGGAAACCAGTGGGCAGATGCCAGGCTGCCCGGCTTGGGATTTACCACCGCTTTTCCGGTTGGACCTGTGCAGGTAACTTAAGGGCTATCAACCCAGAAAATGGTTTTTTTGGTGTTGCTCCTGGCACCTCCGTGAAGACAAACCCCAATGCCATCAAGACCATCCAGAAGAACACCATCTTCACCAACGTGGCCGAGACCAGTGACGGGGGCGTTTACTGGGAAGGCATTGATGAGCCGCTGGCCGCGGGAGTCACCATCACCTCCTGGAAGAACAAGCAGTGGACCCCGCAGGATGGTGAGCCCCCTCCAGAGGCTGTGCGCTCTGGGCTGCAGGTGCCTGTTTGGGCTAGATGCTAAAGGGCCTCTCTCTCTTTTTGTAGGGGAACCTTGTGCCCATCCCAACTCGAGGTTCTGCACCCCTGCCGACCAGTGCCCCATCATCGACGCTGCCTGGGAGTCTCCGGAAGGCGTGCCCATCGAGGGTATCATCTTTGGAGGCCGCAGACCTGCAGGTGAGCTCTCCTCTGCTCAGGTGGGAGCACGGGGTTTTGGGAACTGAAGCACAGTTGGAATCTCTTCTGTTCCATGACCTTGTCAGAGGGTGCCGATGAGCTGGGGCTTTCTTTCCCCAAATCCAGAATAACTTGCAAGCTCCAATGTAGAGCCAACTCGTTGGCTTCCTGGATCTGTGGCCTAAGGTGGCTGGATTGGAGTTTACTGACTCCTTTGTGGCCCCAGTTGGTACAGCGGTGCCTTAGCAGTTTTCTCTATAGCTGCTCAACTAAAAAGACGCCGTTTTGCCAAGTCATTTCATGTGTGCGATGACATCGCTGGTCTTAGAGTCTGAATGTCACAGGCTTGAAGGAGTTTTCTGTCCTTCCCAAGGTGTCCCTCTGGTCTACGAAGCCCTCAGCTGGCAGCATGGTGTGCTCGTGGGTGCTGCCATGCGATCAGAGGCCACGGCGGCAGCAGAGCACAAAGGTAAACAAAGTCAGGACTTGAAACCACATGGAGGGTGATTAGCGCTCTGGGCAGCCCCCCTTTGCCCCCCTCTGTATCTGTTTGTGGAGAGAAAGACGGGGGCAGGAAGAGAGGGAAGTAGGCATGCTATATCCACAGTAAATGACAGTCCCTGTTAAGCCTTTGGACACATCACTTACCAAAGGACCCCTCTCTTTAATAGGCAAAGTAATCATGCACGACCCTTTTGCCATGAGGCCCTTTTTTGGCTACAACTTTGGCAAATACCTGGCTCACTGGCTGAGCATGGCCCAGCGCCCAGCAGCCAAGTTGCCCAAGATCTTCCACGTTAACTGGTTCCGGAAGAACAAGGAAGGCAAGTTCCTCTGGCCAGGCTTTGGGGAGAACTCCAGGGTGCTCGAGTGGATGTTCAACCGGATCAATGGGGAAGACAGCGCCCAGCTCACACCCATCGGCTACATCCCGAAGAAGGATGCCCTGAACCTGCAAGGCCTGGGGGACATCAACCTGGAGGAGCTCTTCGACATCTCCAAGGAGTTCTGGGAGAAGGAAGTGGAAGACATCGAGAGATACTTGGAAGACCAAGTCAATGCTGACCTCCCCTCCGAAATCACCAGACAGGTCCTTGCACTAAAACAACGAATAAGCCAGATGTAATCAGAAGCTAAGGGCTTTAGCTTTAGAATCATCCCTTTCCATTCCATAGGATGCACTCAGAGCAAGAGAAAGCGAGTCTTCCCAAATCGGCACCAGCAACAGCACAATGAGCACACTGTTGAGCAGATCAGAAAGGCACATTTAATTGTTCAGATGAAAAACACAGAGACCAGGCTAGGAATCAGGGAGATTGGGGGAGAAATCTTAGCAAGTCTCCAAAAATTGCATCCAATACATGTTTTGTTCAACTTTAAGGTCACCTGGGCATCTAGTTGTTAAGTTTTTCCACGTTAGCCATACCAGTTAGCTGGAATGCACAGAAGAAAACACTTGAGCTGTATATATGTGTACATGTGTGTGTGAGCATTGTGTATTTGTGCATTGTGTATTTGTACTGTTATCTAAAACATATTTAATACCTTTCGAAAAATCTCAGGCAAGATTACCTCCTAGTTGTTAGTGGAAAGAAATGTTGCTTTGTTACTAATGTGTGTGTTTAAATTATTTTTGTATACTGTTGTTCCTTACCTTTATGTAATTGTAATCAGCACCCTTACCACTTCTCGGAAAAGATTACACAATAAACTTTTATAGGAAAGATGGATTCAACTTGCTTGGTTTCTCTCACCTAAACCATCCAAAGAGAGCTGCGATTGAATACTTCTTAATCAATCCCACCTCCATGCCCATGAAGGTGGGGGCGCACAGAACCACTTTGAGAAGCAGGTGAACTGCAGACCAGGAGGAGACCAGGGAGGAGACCAGGGAGGAGGTGGTGGGAGGAGGGAGCATAGAGGATGGGAACGAGGCTGTGCTTTGCTTGCAGGATCTGCTGGCGCCACTAGTTGGCGCCCTATGGCTAGGAATAGCAGTGCCGCTTCAGGGCTGTACTTGAAGTGTTTAATGTGAACTTTTGGAAAAAATTTGGTCTGGGGACTCAGCTGTCCCTAAGAATTGCATTGTGGACAATTTCAAAGTCTCTTTTCTTTTGACTCTTTTTTTTTAAGCAATACTTTCCCACTGTTTCATCCGTGGAAGAGAAATGCCTTTCAGAAGGAAAGGCCAAGGAGAGCTCTGCTTTGAGAGCACTGGTTAAGCTCCTTCTGCATACTGTGTACTGTGGCTACACACTGGGCTGCCTGAGAAGGGAGGTGGCATGGGTTGGCCCCAGGTGGGCCTAGAGACCTGGCCTGGTCTCCTCTGCTCCTGGGGTTTATTGGCTGTTCCAGAAAACTCCAAACAAACCATAAACTTTATATCGCATTTGTCTGCAGATAAACACTGCTCCCCTTGGCTGTTCTTCCCTCTGGGGTGGGCAGGGTTCTGCCTTCACCCTGCACCACACCCCAGGCCTGTTCTCAGGTCCCCCCCCCAACGTGCTCCTTCCTGGTGGTCATCCCAAAGGCTCCACTTGGGCAGCGAAGCCGAGATCACCCCAGGTTTGCAGGTGGGGAAACAGATCCAGAGGGGTCCACCAGGGCTGGACACAGTCCTGCCCCTTTAAGGGATGCTTGACTGGATCTGGCTCCTCAGATAAATTGGCACTTTGTAAGACCAAAACCAGTGATGGGGAAAAACCACTTAATGGAATGAAATGCTCTCTGCGGTGCTAATTTAGATCAGTGGCTGCAGACTCCATCCCTCATCCCACTTCCGGAACTCTCTCTGGACGTGCTCTCCGACTCCAACACCGAATGTGTGAAGGAGAGAGAAGAGGAGGTGGCTGGCCCGAGGCTGGCCGGAGTGGGCACCAGGCCCCACAGCCACCCCCTGGGGGCCTTTGGGCCCATTTCTTGAGCCCTGAAAAACAGGTGCAGTTTGTTGCAGTGCGTGCCCTGCCCTGGCATCCTATCCTGGCCCCTTGGCGGTCTCCACTGGCTCTGGGGGCAAAGCTGGCCGATCCCGAACTGCTAGTGCTCCTATACAGCATGGCCTGCCTGGCCTCCAGGGTGACCATATTGCCACCAGGCCCTGGACGCCTGGGGACAGCTTAGGAGGTGACTCAGACACAATAAGAGATTTGGGGACACAAAGGACTCGCCACTTACCCCTTGTCATTGGCCGCTGACTCAGTTTCCCTAAGCACACCTCTGAGCCCTCCATCTGTCTCCAGGTCCTGGTTTTTAGGCTGAGATTTCTAGTTTCAATAACCAGGAAGCTAGGGCCTCATGGACCAGCATCTTCCTGTTGTGCCTGCAAGAGGGAAGACAGCCTGGGGTCAGGAGGCTCAGAGGGTGAGCGGCTTGTCACCTGAAGCAGGGATAGAGCCAGCCCTCCCCAGGGGACCACACGACCCTGAGCCCAACACCGGCTGATGTCTTCTACCCCTGACCCCTAGGAGCTCCCGGGCTGTGGGACCCCTGTGAAGACCAGGACACAGGAGGGCCACACAGATACTGAACCAGGGGCCTCTCTACAGTGACGGGCCTCTCCCTCTCCTCTCTCCTGGAGTCTACCCTGTCCCAGGGCCCTGGACCTCCCACATACCGTGTGTCCCACACCACATGGACCTATGCAGACAGTGGGCCGTGGGCCTGGCGGACTCCCTTTGTGCAGCTCTGAGCCACAGAAGGGCCTCTGCTGTCCTTCCTAGCTGCTGCAGTGATGTTCCTAAGTGAGCCCCGCCTCGGGCAAGGGCTGTGGCCTGTGGCCTCCCTCCACCCTGCTCCTTTGCCCCAGGGGGCACCCTGCCCTGGCCAGCAGGCCCTCCTCGCTCACCTCTGCCCCAGGGCCAGTAACGTCCCCCGGGGTCCCCCATGGGTGAAAGGAAACAGTTCAGCCATGTAAAATGACTCAGCAGAAGATCATTTATTGACATGGAATATTTGCCACTCCGTCCCGTGGGAGGGTAGACGATGAGCGCACGGTGGGGTTCTGCGTGCCTGTCCAGGCGAGCGCTGAAAGAAGACGGCACGGGACAGTAACCACAGTGGTTTTGGGGAGTCCAGGCAGCTGGCCTCTGGCCTGGGGGTGTCAGCAAGACCCCTGGTGTCACCATGTGTGCAGGTATTGAACGCAGGAACCCTCCCCCCGGGGGCCCATCAGTGCCCGGTGGCTGGAGAAGAGAGCAGGGCTGGGCGTGAGATGACCTAAACAGGCCTGGCAGGAGGGCCAGGGGAATGGCCACCAAGAGCAACGTGGAGAGACCACCGTGCCTCACTCCCTCCAAGGCTGGCATCCGGTATGGCAGGGCCAGAGGTTAAGAAGCTGGAAGACCCCCCCACCCATCCACCCACCGGCTGGTGAAGATCTGCTGCCCTGATGAACCCCCCCCCCAGGCCCCCAGACTCCCCACACGGCTGAGGGGCTCCCACCCTGCTCAGGAGTCGTCCCTAGGTGGCCCCAACAGCCCTCCCCTGTGCCCTACAAGTGCCCCCCAGAAGTCTGCGGCAAACCAGGCAGCTTGGCAGGGCCAGGGGCGTCCCCTACACTGAGAAGACCCTGGCTCAACCTCCCTGGACAGCCATCAGGTCTCGTCCATGGGGAGCATGGGGGCTTGTTCTCCAGTGGAGCAGAGCGAAGCAGGTGATTTTGCCACGGTCCTGGGGTTTTTTCCTGCTCATGTTGGCACAGGAGCTCAGCAGAGTGGGGACCTGGGGAGAGGCTCTTGTTGAGGTCCCCCTAGGACCGTCACCTGGATTACAGGAAGAGCCGCCAGCGCACAGCCATGCGGGGCCGATGATTACAGAGCCCTCGCCCCACGCCATGTTCTCGGCCATCTGGGCCTCTCCGCAGCAGGACAAAGCTCAGAGGTTTCTCTGAGGCTCAGAGCTGGGACTTAGGGCCGCCGCAGAGGACTGGTGGACGTCATTCGGTCCACAGTAGCACCGGAGTGGGGCCAGGAACGCATTTGCCTCGCTGACACCTGCTAGCGTCTGTGGGTTGAGGCTGCTTCCTGGGGGTGCAGCGGCCCACGCCGCAGACCGTCTGGGCTGGGAGCCCCTGGGTAATGGGATATGCAGACGCATGCGCCTTTGCCAGGCGGAATGGCAGGACTCTTCTCCAGGCGAGGCAATTTACAGCAAAATATGCTGTAAATATTTGTTCAGCCCAGGAACACGACTTTAATTGCATAATTAAACTCGTGGTAGATGCTGCTTCCGGACAAAACGATGGGGGAGAAGAACTGAGCCCACAGCTGTCCCTCCGAGCTTCCTGACTGGAGGGACCGGCTGCTCTTCGCAGGCTGCGCTGAGGCCTGGCTTTCCACGGAGCAACGGCAACTTTGAGAACAGACAGGGAGGGCGGAGGAAAACGCAAGGGGTGTTGAAGTGAGGAGGGAGCAGAAGAGGTCACCTACTCAGAGGACCAGTGGCGGGTGTGGGGGGCATCCAGACCCTCAGGCAGGATTTAGCAGTTTCCAAATGTCCCATGCACGTCCCACCTTCCACAGACAGGGGCCACTTGAGCAGGTGATGAACCCATGTGAGGGGGAGAGGAGGGGTAGGCTGAGAGACGCCTGCTTTTATCTATTTATTTAGACATTTGCTTTAAGAAAACTGCATCAGAACTGCCAATCAACACCCAGAACCACCCCCACCCCACCCCTTGCTAACTTAGCCGCCCAAGTACAGTCCTAAGTGAAGAAGCTGGGCACAGAGGGCACAGGTGCCATGTGCCCTGTTCATGGGAAATGTCCCCAGCTGGGACTGAAGGCAGGTCAGAGGTTGCCAGGGGCTGGGGAGAAACTGGGAGGGAGGGATGCTAACGGGGACAGGGTTTATTTGGGGGTGATGGAAATGCCCTAAAGTTAGATCGTAGTGAAGTTTCCACAATCCTGTGAATTTATTAAAAGCCATTGAATTATGCATTTTTAAATGGGCAAGTTTTATGGAATGTGAATTATTGCTCCATAAAATTGCTTAAAAAAAAGAGGAAAAAAATACAACAAAAGTTCACTTATTAGAAACCAGTGTCCTTCCAGTGCCGTGTGAAGGAGGGAGAGAGGAAGGAAGAAGCAGGCGCAGCAGAGAACCGAGGGGCACAGACTTCTTCATTCAGGTCCACCGCCACTTTACTGCCAGGCCAGGGAGCCTCCTGGACCCCGAGCGCTGCACACGACACCTCATCGATGACCAGAGGGGAAACTGAGGCTGTAGGAGACGGAGGCTGCAAAAGCCACTTGACCAGCAGGTGGCAGAGCTGGGACCCTCAGGAGCCTCCATCTCCATCCTGATGGCATTGATCTTGAGCCATGGCTGTGACCCCAGATGGGTGCTCGGCAGAGGGAAGAACTCTGGAGTCAGGAGAGCAGGAAGCTCACTCAGCCCCGCCAGCCACCAGGAAGCCCACCTAGGTTGGCACGGGCATCAGAGGGGAGGGTCTGGCTCACATCACAGCAGTAGGAAAGGTCTAGGCACAGGGCAGGGTCCTGGACTCGGGGTCCATCAGTGGCACGAGGGTCCCATTTCCTCCTCCCCATCCCTGGTAGCAAAGTCCAGTGATGGAAGAACTCACTGCAGCCTGAGACTCCTAAAGTGCTCTGGGCGCCTTGCCTGTCCCTGAGTCTCAGCTTCCCTGGCTGCACAAGTGCTCTGTCCTGCTTCTTGGAAGTCTTTCCTTCCAAGAAGGGGAGAGTCACTTGGCTTTTTGGAAGGGCTCTTAGGTCTAGGATTCGGGGGTGGGAGTATAGCTCAGTGGGGAGTGGTTGCCTATTATGGGAGAAGCTCTGGGTTGCATCCTCAGCACTGTCAGAATAAAATAAAAGAGGGAGAAGAGGAACTGGAGGTGTGTGAGCCCTCATAAGAGACCAGGCAGAGCCTGACTTCATGGAGACGTGACCGCCAAGGCACTTTGCACCCTGAAATTCCATGGCACTTAGCACCACTCCTAAAACCCCACCGCTGCCCCCATGGCTCACCCCTTTTATGACACCATCTGCTCCCCAGGTACAGCTGAGATCTTTCAGTCCCAGGCCCAGGACATGGGGGCAACACCCTCATGGGCACACTCTATGTGCCCCAGACCTTCCACCCTGGCCCACAGCCTGCAGAGGACACATGGGCCCCAGCCTGCTGCCCCTCTGTCTTCAGGGGCTTGAGTGACAGTTGACTCCCGCCACAGGACACTGGACTAGCTTTAAGAAAGCCTTAGCATCTCATAGGGAGGCAGAAGGGGGCCTGTTCTGCCCGCTTCCCCATCAGGAAGACCTTGGCTGCCTGTTGCCAGGTCCCCGTGTGCGGGGCAGCCTGCCTGGGCTGCAGAAAGGCGGCTCCCTGAACCCAGGGGCGTCCAGCCTGGGTTGCCGGGAAGTCCCCTGCCAAGGCTGAAGTTCTGGGTCTAGTGGAGTGGGCCTGGGCCGCTCAGAACTGGCTGCAGGGCACTGGTCTGGTCTGGTTGGAGCCTCCCAGGCTGAGCACAGCCCCCCAGAGTTGGCACAAACCCCTGCCCCACGTCCCGCTGGTTAATAGAACACTGCCCTCAGAGGTGAGCTCGGGGCTGGCCTCGGTGGGCGTGGAGGTCGCGGGTCCCTCTGAAGCGAGGCAAGGGCTTCCTCACCATGAAGGACAGAGCCCAGGGAGCCAGAGGCCCCGGTGACTCATGCGGCAGCTGCTCCCCCATTATGTAAAGCGGAACTCGGAGCCATTAGCCGGTAGGAGATGAGATGTACATTTTGGATTAACTCAGATCACCAGAATGCGTCTTCTCAGCCCAGGGAAATTAAACATGAAGTCGGGGGAGCTGAGACAGGAGGGGCAGGGCTCAGCCAACCATGCCGGATCGGCTTTGCTTTTTTATTTTTTTCCACAGGCTGCAGGCTAAGGGGACGGGAGGACACTGCTGCAATGTCGGTCTGGGAGAGAAGAGATGGAGCCGAGATCCACTTTCTGTCTTTCTCCTTGGGCAGAAGCACAATCAATCTGGGTGGCAGAATTAAATTTTGATCTGTCCAATTTCTTCCATCACAGCTTCCCCTAATAATGGTTATTTATTGAGCACTTATTATGTGCCTGGCAGTCAGCTAAGCACTTTGTAGATAAGGAAGAGGTCCATTTGTCTTCTCCCCTCTCCATCCCCGTCTGCATTGTTGCTGGGGAGGGAGTCTGGAGGGAGAAGCTGGGAGCTGAAGTTTTTAGGAGCAGCACAAAGGGAGCGCTGAGTCATGCCGGGAAGTTGCACTAGTCCTTCAGATGGATACCACGGAGGCTGGGGTCTCAAAGCCCCCCGGGGTGATGACCCAGCCTGACTCCTGGTATGTGACCAAGGGTCTGAGCAAGTCACCCCCGCCCCCCCGGAACTGTAATAAGCACATGTCCTACTGGGAACCTCTTCCAAGTCAAAAGAGACGGTGAAGGTTGGACAGCAGCTCTGGGGCTCTAGAGGCCTTTGGAATCTGAGAATCCACCCAAACCCCAACCCTAACCCAATCCTGGAAATGGACAGGGTCCGATGTCCTCCTAACTTGGTGTAGAACAGAGCTGCAGTACCGCCTGGCCCACCCCGGCTCAGGCACTCTGGCCACTGGGTCTTCCTGGCTTTGTGGACACAGACCCACAGGACCTGGGGTCCCACCCAAGTTCCCTGAGTCAGCTCGGGGAACTTCAGTCCGTCCCACCCTGCACCAACGTGGGTCAGAAGGGTCGACTCTCCTGGGTTCCTGAGTGTCAATTCCAGCAGAAGAGACACATCCTCTGGGACCCCTCTAACAGTAGGGGACAGTCACTGTACCCCGTGGGGGTCCACTCTGGTCACAGCGGGGTCAACTTCCCTGTGGCTGGGGACGTGAGGACGTGCTCTGAGAACCGAAGTGTCTGTAGTGTCCCCAGCCGACCAGTGCCTCCCCATGATGGCCGGGCTCCAAGACCCATCCATCACTTTCCAATGAATAGTTATTGGATGTCGTCCTACTGCCTGGTACTTAGAGTCAGCCCAAGTGCTTAGATGAGCTGATCAGGACTGTCTTTCCTAATTAATTGGTCCCACGGGAGGCCCTGTCCTTTTCCCAGGATCACTGAAAAACTTTGAGCTTCAAGATATCAGGAGCAATATTTCCTGTGGGCAAGAATCCACAGGTTCACTTTTCTGCTCCAGTCAGAATTCTGGAGGTCAGCCCCTGGTGCTGCCCCCCGAGTTTACAGTTCTGCCTGGGCAGCTGGAGAGATGGTGCATTTGTACTACACTTCATCTACCCACCCAGCCACCCACTCACCCACCCACTCATCCATCCATCCATCCACCCACCCACCTACTCATCCATCCATCTACCCACCTACCTACTCATCCACCCATCCACCCACCTACTCACTTATCCAACTTGCCATCCACTCATCCGTCCATCCACCCATCCATCTACCCACCCACTCATCTATCCATCCATCCATCCACCTACTCAGCACCCACTCATCCATCCATCCACCCATCCATCCACCCACCCACTCATCCACCCATCCATCCACCCACTCACCTACCCATCTACTCATCCATCCATCTATCCACCCACTCACCCACCTACGCACCTACTCATCCATCTATCCAGCCAGCCACCCATTCATCCATCCATCCTTTTAGCCACAGACCCAGCACATCACCCTTCTATTTAAGTATGCATTTTTCATCTTCCCATCACCTAAGCCTCTAGATGCCCCCCATCCCCTTTCCACTGGTCCACTCACCCACGGCCTCCACTCAGTCCTCATCTGGTCTTCGCCTGTCCATCAAGTGTACACCCTGCCTCCAGTCTCGGACAGCCCCCCCATCTTGTCACTGAGAACCAGCCTACTTTCCCCATGTTCCTTCAGTTCACAAAATAACTGCTAAATCAGAGCATGCCAACTGGGTGCCTTGGGAGAGTCAGGAAAGGTCCTCAAAGGAAGCATTTGAGTAGTGTCCAGAGGATTCCATAAGGAATCTGCAAAGTCATGATCTAAAGGAAAAACATAGGAATTCCAGGTGGATTCCATGGTGTGAGTGGGGCTCAGGGTGGGTCAGGGTGGCGTGTGGCTGAGAAGACAGGGGTTACTAGAGGGAGAGACCAACACAGATGGTTGGGTGTTGGGAGAGCAGGTGTGTGTTTTGGCTGGACTAACGGATACAGGAGCCCAGAAAGGTAGTGTGGCCCGCCCCAAGGGGCAGACGATGGACAAGCAGCCCATACCTCCGAGCTGGACCTTTTGTGAGGCAGGAGGTGGAGAAGCTGGGTAACACTGGGGTGTCTGGGAGTGAGCCCTCATGGAGAGCAGCCTGAGATTGCGTCCTCTGCTCTGGGGGTGGTGGTCAAGGCTGTTCTCAAGCTGGGGTGGTGGGGCTGCAGGTGCCACTGGGTCTAGGCTCAGACCACCTGGCTGTCCCAGGTCTCCTCTCGGGCTCACATCTGAAACTGCAGCCACAGTGAACTTGAATGACCTAAGCTTGGAAGACAGGCTTTTGTCGGAGGTTGACTAACTGCCTTGGCCATTTCATAATGGCCATTTTGGAACAAAGGGGCAGAGAAAACCAAACAACTTCCCACGTCTCTCTGGCAGGGGAGAAATCAAGGTCTTTGATGGTCTCAGACGTAAGTGCTTGCCTGCTGTTAGGCTAAAATTTCCGGCATCTGAAAAGTTCCAAGTTAATTTTCAGGGGGGAAATTAGATGAAAAGTAGCTTTGAAAACACCGAGAATCTTGTGTCTGAAAACTCGGTTGCCAGGGAGATTCGCCAGCACTTCCTTGCCACCACATTATAAATTAAGCCCCTAACTGAAGGGTAATTAAGGTAATTGTCAGCACTGCCGCAGGGGGGTGGCGCAGTGGGGAGGGCCGGAGCCTCGGGGGTACAGGGCCCTCTAGTCCAGGGAGGCTGGGCCCTTCCTGGGGAGGGCGAACCACAGCCCCCGAGGCCTCTTCCGGAAGGGCCAAAGCCCTGCCTCGAGGTGGAAAGTGTCAGGTTGCTGCCCCATGGGTTTGGAGCGGGGTGAAAGCGGAGGGTGGGCTGAGGGGCAGACTGTGTGGGCACAGTGGTGGCCCCCTGAGGCGGGCTCACCGGGGGCATCAGGCAGAGCTGGAGCAACTGTGATCTGCCACCTCTGGGAGGGAGGCAATTTAGCATGTAGCTCATGGTCCCAGCCGTTCAGCCACCCATCTGTCCATTCATCTCTCCCTCCATCTGTTCATTCATCTAGCTGTCCGTCGGAGCATCTGGCCATCCGTCATCCAGGCGCGCACGAAGCCAGCACCTACTCACTTACTTATGCATTCACCCATCCATCTACCTGTCGGCACAGCTCCACCTGCCACACCCCACCCACGCGTGTGCAAACACACACACACACACAGTGGGAAGATGGGCATGTGGATGGAGGAGGGGAGGGGCAGGGGGTGTTTGGATGCTTGGAAGGAAGGATGGATGGAGGGATGATGGAGGATGGATGATGGAGGATGGATGGATGGATGGATGGATGGATGGATGGACGGAGGGTGGATGGAGGATGGATGGAGGATGGAGGATGGAGGATGGATGGATGGATGGAGGATGGATGGAGGATGGATGGATGGATGGAAGATGGAGAGAGGATAAGTGTGGATCGTGGGTGTGCACACCGCCTCCATCTTTCCATCTGGGTACCCATTCACCTACATGTCATCCTTCCAACATCCTCCATCTATCCATCGGCCCTCTCTCCATCTAACCGGTGACAGTGGTGACCCTGTGTTGTACCGGCAGTAGCCATACTTCCTGCGAGCTTGCTGGGAGCCTTGTCAGGGCTGCTCCCAAGGCCGTCCCTTGTGTGGCCACCACCCCTAGCCCGCAGAGGAGGTGGAAGGGAGGCCTTGTTGCTCGCGAGGGCAAGAGCTTGGATTTTAACCCTGTCTGCAGAGAGGGGGCAGTGGGTCTTGTCACCGTCAACCTCTCCGTGTTGGCCCTGAGAGTCAGACTCCAGGATCCTGGGGCTCTCAGTTGCCCGACTTGAACTTCTGCCCCAGGGCCCCTGCCCAGCCCCACCTGCATGTCCCCGCCCCTTCCCTTCCCACAGGGTAAACAGTGCCAGCGTGGTCAGGAGTCCGTGCCAGGGTGAAAGTCCATGGGTCAGGAGCCTCCGGCTGTTGTTCCCAGAAGCAGAGGCCTTGCTGCCCGTGAGCTTTGGCCTCTTTCCTCTGACCTGTTTTAGGGAAATGCTCATTCCTGATTGTCAACTTTCACCTACTTCCAAGGCCCCTCTCCTCCCAGAGCTGGGCTGGTGGCTTGGGCCCCTCGATGCCCTGGCTCTGGCCTACTGCAGGCTGAGTCTGTGTCCCAGCAGGAGGAGGCTGCTCTCAAGTGCTGGTGGAGGCCCAGGGGCCCGGCCTGGAGGCCATAGGCTCCAGTCCAGTCAGCATCTCAGTGGGGACAGGGTGCACTGTTCTGCTTTTGCAGAGGAGGAGACCAAGGTTCATGATGGTGAAGGACCCTCACAAGGTCACACAGTTACTTGCAAGGAGCAGAGTGTCAACTTGAACCCCAATATATCAGCATGCAGTGGCTGAAGGCAGACGACAGTGGCATATGGGGTGTGTGTGGCATGGTCCTCAGCTGCTGCTGAGCTGTGTGACCTTGAGGGAGTCACTCAACCTCTCTGTGCCTCAGCTTCCTCTTCTGTGAAAGGGGATAAAAAAGAGACCCAAAGGGAGGGCTCAAAGAAGGGGTATACATCAAGTGCCCTGAATGCCCTCAGCACACAGCAAGTGCTCAACAGATGTTGGCTCTACGGCAGCTGCTCCTTTGTGCCCCAGAGTTCTCGCAGAAAGTTTGCTGGACACGGAGCCCTGTGGTTGAGAGCTGGCTCCCTGCTGCAGCCCCACCCAGAGGCTGGAGAGCCGGGCGACGAGGATCGATCTGCTGTCACTCAGATCCGGGAAGGGCACCCTGAAGGCTGGCAGCTTCTTGGTCTTGGCGGCAAATGTGGTCCCGGGAGGCAGCCACCTTGCTGAGGGACTGCTGGGAGCCGGGACCTGGGGAGGGGGCTCCCCTCAGCATGCCCCAACTGCCCCAGTCCAGGGGACAGGGGTTATGAGGTCTCTGTGACCCAAAGGGATGAAGGAGCAGTGCCCGGTGGGCCCTGAGGGACGGGCTGTCTGTACTATGGTCCCACTCTGCTGCCCGGCGCCCCACGGATGCTGGGTGACAGGGCTGGGAGCTGGCCCTCCTGAGAGCTCCCATGTGTTGGAGGAGGGGGCACATAGCAGACCTCTCTCAGGGTCCCCAGTCCACTCTCCCAGGCCACCGGGCCCCAGTGTCCTGCTGGCAGAGCACAGGGAACCTGAGGCTCAAACAGATGCAGCTCCTGTCCTGGTACTGGCCCAGAGCTGGCCCGCCCCTCTCCTCCTGCCTGGGGGGCACTGGATGCTCAACCCAGAGCTTTTTCTAGGGCCAGCTCCTTGGCTGGCGTGGGGGTCTCCCGGTTGCTGGACTCCCCCCGGGCCTCGGGCAGCAGCTTGCTGTCCGGGGTCTCTGTCCAGAGTTGGCCAGACAAACGCTGTAAGGGTGCCCCCCGCCCCAGCCCACAGTGACTGCTCTTCCCCTGTGCAGGTCCCACTCTCTGTGGGGCTCCCCAGGGAGGGGGTCTCTCCTGCCAGCCCCCGGGGAGGCTGACCTCGTCCCCAGGCTGCTGGGGAGAATCTCAGGGGCACTTGCTGGAGCAGCACCCCTCCCTCCCAGCCCCTCGGAGCCCGGCGACACGGGCAGCAGCGAGAGCGAGCCTGCTGCCGAGACCCCCCAAGCCCACGGCGGGGGGCGGTGCACCCCACCCTCCCGGGTGGGGAAACTGAGGCTGGGAGAGGCGGACCTAAGCCCCCCTGAGTTTCTCTGGCTCACTGCAGACTGTCTGCAGGAGTCATCCAAGGTCGCCGAGCCGCGGCGGCGGCAAGACGACAACAATGTTCTGACTGCTGGTCAGGTCCTCCTCCAGCCCGGCGCGACGCGGGGGAGGGAGGCGAGGCGAGGGGCCGCCGGGGCCTCTTTAATTCATGAGTTCCTGGCAGAAGCACAATCTCGGGGGAAGATTGATGACCGGCTGCAGGTATGGGTGGGCGGATTCATAAAGCTGTGGGCAGCGGCTGTAAATCAGATGAATATTCAAGATTCCGCCCCAAGCCATCCCAGTTCGATGATCAGGATGGATAGGCGGGGAGCGGTGGCCTCAGAAGCCCTCCCAGCTCGGAGGCACCCCCCCTCCAACTTCTGCAGCCCCGGAAACTTGGGCAGCTGGAGAGAGGCTGGGGGCGAGGGGCTGCAGCCCCCAGACCCGCTCAGACCCCACGTGAAGCGCAGTTCCCCACAGAACCATGCACAGGTCTTTAGAGGAACATGACGGGGGTGGGGGTGGACACCACCCAGATCCAGTTCTAGAACATTCCTTGGAAAGCTCCCTGTGCCTGGCCCTATCAGCCCCCAGCCCCCTGAGCCCCAGGATCCACTCCTCTTTCTGTGCCTGCAGGTAGCTAGTGGTGGCCTGGAACCTCCTCAGTGAGCCGAGTGGCCTCCTGAGGGGGCTGCACTGAGGTGGCCCCCTGGTGCTGCTGCTGTGGGACAGCCCACCCCTCTGCAGGGCCACCCGGCTGTTCTGGGTTTCGCCTACGGGGTCACGGAGCACTCGTGGGCTGGGGCCCGTCAGAAGCAGCCAGCAGGGGGCACCTCCCGCTCCCCACTCACACCTCCACCAGCGCTCAGCTGGCCTGTCCCTCTGCCCCAGGCAGGTGTGCGTGCAGTGGGTCTCACCCTGAGACCACCCCCTTGTGTCGCTCACCACGTCTCTGCAGGCCCTGGAGGGGACTGGCCTTGCCCTCACCCCCCTGAGCTGACCTGGACACCTGCATCTTTGGGGCTGAGTTCAGGAGCCAAGTTCCTGGGAGCTGCTGCTGAACGGGGCTGAAACTTGTTCTGAAGCATCAGGACTGAGACTCAGATACGCTCCTAACAACCTCCCATGGCTGCCACTGCACTGGGGGTACAATCCACAGTCCTCCTCTGGCCACAGGGCCCCAAGGGATCTGACCCTGGCTGCCCCTCTGCCCTCATCTGGAGCCAACGTCCCACCTGCTAATCAACCACATTCTGGCCCACTGGTGTGGAGTCTGGTTGTACCCCAGGACCCTTGCACTGGCTGTTGCCCCCACCTGGACCTCATCCTCCAGCCCTTCTGTTGCTAGATGGCGTCCAGGTGGGAGGAGCTCTGATTCCTTCCATAGTGACAAGCTCGCTCTGGGTTAGGGGCTGGGAGCAGTCACCACAGGGACCGTCACACACTCCACCTTACACTCCAGGAAACTGAGGCTCAGCAAGAGCACCAGCTACCCAGGGTGCACCATGGTTGGGGCAGAGAGCAGACCTGCCTAAGCCTGGAGGCTTCTGAGTCATGTCCTCCTTGGGGTGAACGGCATCTCGCCTCCTAAGGGAGCTTCTGGTTTGGGCAGAGGCAAGTCTATGCGCAGTGCCCCTGGCTCCCAATTCCCCCTCCAGTGGGGCAAAGGCAAGCCCCGGCCTCTCCTCTGCTGCAGGCCTCCCCATTTCCTAACTCAGAGGCCAGCCTCTTTCCCAGCCCTGGGCTGGCCGCTGGGCAAACCTCCCCAGAGTCAGGGGCTTTTGCAGTCTCTTGAGACCACCTGTTCCCCACCCCGTCCCCACCTGTCGGGAGCCCCCTCTGCATCCGGGTGCAGGCCAGCCCCCAGGCCCCCCAGGAGCCCAGAGGACAAAGCCCTGGTGAGACCCAGAGCAGACACCCCTAGGAGCTGTGCGCGGCATGGGGCTCCGTCCTGGGGGCTGCTGTTTGAAGACCCAGCTCCCAACCCAAGCAGCCTGCCCTGTCCCCCAGAGCTGAGCCCTACAGCACCAATCCTTGAAGAAAGAGAACAGCCCCGGGGGTCCTGGGGGTCCTGCCAGCAGCCCCGATTTCCCTTATCAATATGGGTGCCACCAACAACCCCCCGAGTCACCCACCCCCAAAGCAGTCACCCCAGATGTCCCCCCGTGGAGGTAAAAGTTTCTCATCCCAGACTCTAAAGTCTGAGAAAGCACCTTAGCAACACAAGCACGTCTCCCGGGCAGACGCGTGCGTCATGGAAAACTTGGGAGCCGGTGATTGGGCGTTCTCTGCTGCAGAGTCAAGTCCCCGAACGCTTGAAAAACAACATAATGTATTCCTGTCTGCAGCTCTGAGCAAAAGCTCGTTTCGTGTCTTGTGTTTCCATTTCCTGAGGATTAATAAGTGTGGAGGGGGACTTGGGCTTCGTGCCGAATATTTATTTAGTCAATATACACATCAATTTAGCAAATTAGAGATTGCAAGCCATTTCTAAGCAATGCTGTAAAAATAATAGCTGTACTTTAAACTTGTAATGGATTTTTGTGTGGGGGGTGGCTACTACGTGCCTGGCACTTTATAAGCACAAAGAAGTTCAGTTTTCTGAAACTTCACTGAATGTGTGAGTCATCGTGGATGTCTGTCAAAAACCAGACGTCTCGATCCTCGGCATGGGCTGCTGGCCTGGCCTGGGGATTCTGAGCCACACCGAGAGATGAGGAGTGGGCTTTGGGGTTGGTGGTCCTGCCTTTGTCCCCCCAAACCGTTGACCTTGGGGATAGGTGCTTCTCTGCTGTGGTTGCTGTGCTGGGCACTGCAGGATGCTGAGCAGCATCTCTGGTCTCTACCCACAGATGCCAGCAGCAGCCCCCTCCCCAGCTGTCCAACCACAGACGGCTCCAGACCCTGACACACTTGGGGGTCTCCTCCACTTGAGACTCACTGGGGTAGGGCAGGGTCCTCAGGCTCTCAGGACCTCATTCCTCCACGGAGACCCCATTCTGTGAGCAGGACTTCCACCCCACAACCTGGGGAGGGGGCAGCTGCTGTCCACACGTCGTGGGTGGGAAACTGGGGCTCAGAGAGGTACAGTGACTTGCCCAGGGGTGGACTGCCCGTGTGTGGCCTTGGCACTGACCTGGGCTCCTCCCGCCTTGAGCCCCCATGTGAATGTGCCCTCCTTGGGGGGCTCCAGTCTCCTGGGCTGGGGTAGCCTTTTGTCCCCCTGGTCTTTGCTCTCCTCCTCACTCTCCTGCGGTCCCCACAGACCCGGGTGGTGCGGCAGGGTTCCTGTCTGTCCCCGCCCCTGGAATGAGGGCCCACAGGGCGGGGCCTTCCCAAGCTTGCTGCCTGCTGTTTGCACGGCCCGGGCACACAGCAGATGAAATCAGGGAAAAACAGCCTAGCTCTCGGGCAGCTGCCCCACTGCCAGCTGCCCCACGCCACCCATCCTCCCTCCCTATGTTCTTTAGTAAAGAGCTCTTCCATTTTTAGCTCCTGAGCACACGGATGTGGGAGCTAGGGCTGGCCAGTGAGACGTAAGTGGAAGTCTATGTGATGCCTTCTAGGAAGTGTCCTTATAGGGAGAAAAAAAATCCCAATGACTGGGAAGGAGACTTGATGGCTGGAGCACAAGCAGCCAACCTGGTCCATGAGGTAGGAGCTCTGTGCTAAGCATGGAGAGGCAGCCAAGACAGAAAGAATCTGATCTTTGGTGAATTCTAGAAGGTACCTAACTCACCCTGAGCTTCCTTCCTCTGGACTTTTATCACTTACTAGTGAGATAATCTACTGTTTCACTGAAGTTACTTACTCCTCCCCTGAGTCTCTGTTCGATGCTCCACACTGAACTCTAGTCAGTGTTCTAGGCTGCGGGGCATGCCCAGGATGAAGAGGGAGCTATTCTCAGATCAGTGACTCCCCTGGGTCTTTTTGGTTAGAAGCAACTCCCACCTCCACTGTCACGGTCAGTTGCCTAAATCCTGGGGTTACTCATGGTCCCACATGTAGTGCTGAGGTTCAGAGGACGGTCACGGGGCAAGGAGCAGGCTGGAATTCAAGTTCATGAATCAGCATCACCTAGGTGGCAGAGCACCTCTCTGACTCTCAGCCATGTGCTTCCCTTCACCTGTCCATCTGTCCATCTGTCCATCTCTCCACCCATCCAGCCAGCCAGTGCCCACTCTGTTCTTAAGGCTGGGTTCAGGGTATGAACCCAACGGCGTTTGGAGTCTTGAGGCGAAACAGACCACGAACCAGCAAAGAGGGAAGCAGACACACTAGGCGGAGGGGACCTGGGGAATGAGACGGAGGGACAGAGTCGGGGCTTGGCTCAGGAGACACAGGAAGGGCGGAGGCCTGAGGAGTGGGACTGGGAGCCTGGAGGGCTGGGGGCTCCAGGCTGAGGGTGTGGCCATGTAGAGCTGCTGGCAATAAGAAACGAGGGAGGGCGGACCAGCCTGGGAGGAGACCTGCTGGGCCAGGCCAAGCCTGCATTGCCTCCTGGCCAGTACTTCCCCCCACCCCCTGCATCCTGGGGCCAGTAGCACCGGCCGGGGGCTCCCTGGGCTGGGGGCCTTCTGGAGCTGTTCTCCTGGCACAAGACGGGCTGTTCCCACTGCCCACCCCAGAAGCAGCGTCCAGCCAATGACAGCCAAGGACAGCGCATCAGTTTGGAGGAGCCTTGAGCTTGAGGTTATTGATGGCGCGTCTCACGCTGGCTGTCCAGGAGAGTCCAAGCAGGACAAGCCCACGCCGGCTCCCGCCCGCCCCTCCCGTCTCCCCCTCCCCCCTCGCTCCCCCCCCACGCCCCCTCCCTCTGCTGGCCTCTCTGGGATCCTGCGTTTCCTTGTCCCCTGGTCTCTCCGGGACTTTCCAGCCAGAATCACAGAACAGAACATTTAAGACTCGCAGTGACCCTAGGAAGGAGGGACCCCCTTGCTCCCAATTTACAGAGAAGAAACCCAGCTGCGGGGCTGGGCCTGGGGCTCGGGGTAGAGCTGGCCCAGCACGGGTGAGGCCCTGGGTTCGATCCTCAGCACCTCATAAAACCAAATAAAGTGAAGGTACCGTGTCCAACTACAGCTAAAAAAAAGAAAAAGAAAACCCGATGGGTCCAGAGAGGCCCAGCCCTGGCTCAGGACCGGCCTGAGCCGCTGACAGCCCCCGGCCCACGTCTGCTCGCCCCTTGCCCGCGGGGCCCTTTCCAGATGGTTCCAGATCTGAGTCAGCCGGGCTCCGTGCAGACGGCCCTCTAGTGGACACTGCTGGAACAGCAGCTGCAGCTGCCCTGGCCCCTGTCAGGGAGGGAGATGCGCCTCCCACCTGCTGATCCAGGCTCTGCGGGGCCGGTCTCCCGGACACTGTCCAGCACACTCAGCTCTGAGGACCCCTAGTGTAGACAGGATCCCATCCGGTTGTATAAGCCCCCCCCCCCGCCAATGGAGAAGGGGATGGTGGGAGGAGGGCTTTGAGGAGGGAGGGGCGGTGGGGGGGCAAAGGGAGCCAGTTCAGGCCCCGTGCTCGGGTAGGGGACCGCGGACAGGGGCTGCCACCGTGCCACCTCCCTGTGCCCCTCTCTGGCCCCGTGTCTCCCAGCCCAGGCTCTCCAGCTGGCTGAGCAAAAGGCCGCTGCGTGATCCAGAGCCTGGAGCCAGGGCTGCCTGGGAGGATGGCGCCCGGCCTGTGGGGGGCAGTGTTGGGGCCACCCGGCCCTGGGAACCTCTGCTGCCACAGAGATGGTCACGCTGGGGATGCCCAACCCCTGACCTCCCTCCTCCATGACATCCCGAGTGCCTGGTGCTGGGGGCCATCAGACGGCTGAGTTTCAAAGCTGAGCTTCAACCTCTGTGCACCATGGTGGTCCACGCAACAGGGGGCCCGAGGAAGGCCGCCTCCTGGCCATCCCCAGGGAGGGCGCATCCTGGCTGTCCCTGGAGGGGGGCCAGCAGGGCTGGGGGGCCAGCAGCCTTGCACCCAACATCCGTGTTGGAGAACAGGGTTATTCTCATACCAGTGACTGGTTCAACCATAGGGGATCATTGTAAATAAAATAATTCTGCTGTTGACTCGTGCAGTGCTCAGACTCTCAGGGAACAGTCCCCGGGACCCACAGGAGGCCGGGGGAGCCCGGGAAGAAGGGGACGTCCAGGGCTGGCAGAGATCTGGAATGAAAGGGAGACCTGGGAGAGCATGAGGGTCAGAGGGTGCCCCCGGCAGCCAGCGGGAGGTCATGGCAACAGGGCCTGGAGGGAGCGGAGCCTGGGTCTGGTCTTCACCCGGCAGGTGCCTGCGAGCTCAGTGGAGAGGCCTGGGGCCAGCCGGGTGGCCAGGGCAGTCAGACTGGGAGCACTGGCAGAGGAGGTTGAGGCCTCAGGATGGACAGCGAGGAGAAGAGACAGTCTCCTGGGGCGGTGGCTCTGACTCTGTTAATTGGGGCCAACAGCCCCCTGCACACACGGAGAGGAGGGGGCAGAGGGGGAGCCATCCCTGGCCTGGAGGAAAGGGCTGAGGGACCATCCCAGGGGGTCGTGGAGGTCCAGAAAGGGGAGGAGACCCACTTGTAGCCAGGGTGAGTCCTGCCCATCTGCCGTGGGGCTCCTGGGGAGCAGGTTGCAGCGCCCCAGGGCTCCTGATGCCCCTGGGCAGCTGGGGTGAGTCCTCAGCCGCAGGGAGCTGGCAGCCACCCTGTGGATTCTTCTGGAAGGAAGAGATGTGCTTTTGCTGCTGCTGGGGCTTTAACCATGGAACCTCCCCTCCAAGCTCCCTGAGCAGAGGAGGGGGGTGCTCAACTCGGAGCTGGATCTGGGGCTGGCAGAGGACAGAGGGCCCCAGAAGACCCCCCCAGTGTCCCTAAGCCCAGGTCTTGTGTTCACAGGAGACGTGGGGTGAATTCAGACAACGGAGGAGGCAGGGGTCAGGATTCGGCCGATTCTGCTCAGGGCCAAACTGCTCGGCAGGGATCAGAGCCCTTGGGCACGTGGCTGGTCCTCCTCAGCCGGGGCGGTGGGGTGTCCACCCTTGCGGGAGGCCTCACTGCCAACAGCAATCAGACTTCCTGTGACACATGCCACTCTCCCCAGGGGGCTCTGTTCTCATCCCATGTCCAGGGCACTGAGGCTGGGGATGCTGCGGACTCCTCAGTGGGCCTCCCTGGGGCTGGGGACGCTGTGGACTCCTCAGTGGGCCTTTCTCACCTGGTGCCTTCCAGATGCCCTGGGGGTATGTGAGTCACAGCTTCATGCCACAGGGGACCAGAAGGGACTTTCAAATACCAACACAGCCTGGGTGCTGTGACCAGCACAGAGCTGCAGCTCCAACCAGAGAGGCTTTCCCGACTCCACTGCCCAGCCGCCACCTCGAGGCTGCCCGGTCCCACCTCCCAGCCAGCACCATGGACAGGGAATCCCCCCCACACTCTGCGTGTCCTTCCTGTCTTCCACCAGCTGTGGGGAAGCTCTGTCTCAAGGGGCCCACAGCAGCTGGCCGCTCTGGGCCCCGAAGTGCTGGGTCCAGGTCCCAGGAGACACTCGCAGGTGCCCCCCATGACACACAGAGCAAAGCAGCTCTTATTTGGGCCCAGGGTTCCTGCTTGGTTCCTGCTCTCCTGCTTGGGGGCTTGAACCTTGCTGACCTCCTCTGCTGCCCAAAGCAGACCTAGACTTTGGCAGTGGCCTCTGAGGTCTAAGCCCAGTGCCCCGGATGCTGCTGGACATCAAGTGAATATCAGGATGGGACACCCACCTGTCAGCCCAGACCCTCAGCTGGCCCTGCAGACCTCACTGTGTCCTGGGGAGGCTTGGGGGGTCTTCGGGGCAGTGACAGTGCCTGCCAGGTCAGGGACCCCAGCCCCTTACCAGTAAGTCCCAACCATCCGCAGTAGCCCTAGGGGCAGCAGCGCCCCACACTGGGGGAGGCTCCCGGTTCTGTGGTGGGAATTAATGAGGTACTGTGTGTGCAGGGCTCAGAAGCCTGGTAGAGCAGGACAGTCCTCACGGACCCCTTTTACAGACGGGGAAACAGAGGCCAGAGAGGAAAAGGGGCTGAGCTGGAACGGGGTCTCCTGAGCCCCGACCCAGGGCTCCATGTGGAAGTGGACCCTGGTTAGCGACCCTGCATGCAGTTCCCAAGCGCTGCCCGGAGATCAGGTCCACATGGTGGTCAGCACAGGATGCTCGTGAGGAGAGCAGCTTTGGGGGCTGCCCCGTAGAGTCGCTTTCTAAGCACGCCCTGTTAAAGAGGGTCGAACAACCTTGTCCTGATGTGCAGACGAGGGCACCGAGACTCAGGGACAGGAGACCCTCCTGAGGCCTCACGGGGAGGCAGGATTTGAATGCAGGTCTCTAACGGCAAAATGTAAGTGCTCCCTGGCCACAGGCAGAAAAGGCAGTGGTACTTCACAGCGGGCTCCCAAAGGCCACCCTCTGTCACCCACACACCACGACACGCCTGGAGGTGGCTGCGCCGAGGCCACGTCAGTGGGAGGGGCTGCTGGAGGGGGAGGAGGCCATGGGGAAACGTGGGGACCCCACTCCAGCCAAGCTGCCAGCTCCCCTGCCGCTGTGTGGCTCTCCAGCTGTGTGACAGGGCTGGTGTCCCCAAGCTTTGAGCCCAGCTTCCCTGGTCCTGCTGGCCCAGCCCGCTGGTCTGGTCAGTGCTCTGCCCTACCTGTCCCCTGCCTGTGCCCTGCTGGTTGGCTCCTCCCAGCTCCCTGTCCCTTGACCCAGCAGGTCAAGGCACATGGCTTCCTGCCCAGCCAGGCCCACAGGGGGTCCCTCGCGGCCCCGCTCTTGCTTTGCGCCATCCTGACCCTGTCTGTCCACATCCCTGGGCTCCTGGGCAGGAGAAGCTGGAGGAGTGGAGGGCAGAGGTCTGGGCTGGGGGAGCTGATCTCCCACGGGAGCCCCGGGTCCATGGGGCTCCTGGCCTCTGAGCAGCCCCCTCCCCTGGACACCTCTAGATGTAACCCAGGGCCAGCAGCCACCTGGGAGCCACTGGTGTGGGGCTCTGCTGTCCTGGTGGGTGTCTGCCCGTGTCCTCTTGGCTATCACCTGCTCCCTGGGTGGCTTACAAGGCCCCGTGTTCCGGAGCAGCCAGGAGCTGGAGCGGGGTGAAGCGGCTGACCAGAAGCCGGAGTCCCTGGGATCCGGAGTTCCCTGCAGGAGGTCCAGCCCCACCGGGTCTGTTAATCATTCCCTGTGGATCTGAACTGTGCTGGGATGAGGTTTCACGTCACAGAAAGGCCACGGGGACAGCACGAAGACCGCTCGTGAACACTGCGGGGCGTTCTGGTGACCGTCCAGGGGCCAGCTGCAGAGTACGCTTCCATGCAAGGGACCATGGCCAAGAGGTGGCGCTGTCCAGCATTCAAGGGGACTCCCTGGGGCCCAAGTTGCCCCAACGTCCTCACACCCCTTCAGACCTGGTGGGCTGGGAGGGGTCAGAGGGGCCAACTGAACCTGGGCCGCCCAGTGATGACCCCTGCAGCCCCCTGAGAGGTCAGTCTCTGCGGACCCAAGAGGACAATGCCATTTGCCTGCCAACAGAGGCTGAGCAGCTGGGGAGGCAGGTGGGGGTTAAACTTCCTATGGGGGAACCTATAGGAAGGTGGATAAGCACAGCACAGGCCAGGAATCGTGTCCACTGAGCGTCTGCTACACACCAGGCACACACGCGCTGGCCACCCCACGCCTGCCTGGCCAGCCTTCCCCACGAACTCCTATGATGTCCCCTCTCAGGGGGGACATGAGGAAGGAAACAGGGTGGGCTGTCCCAGGGTCTGGCTCCAGGGGCTGAAGGGAGCCCCTCGGCCTCCTGAGCCAGATGCAGGGTCAGCGGGTGGTGGACATGGAGGTGCGCTCTTCCCGGGGACTTGGCAGGGACCGTGCCTGAGTACCTCTCCCTGCTGCTCTGCTCTGCCCCTCTCAGGGGGATGCCCCAGCCCCTGCCCCAGGCGCATGTCCTGGCAGGGCCACCTCAGCAGAGTGGATGGCCAGGTGAGGGGTCCAGAGCGCTGCAGGGAGGGCAGGGAGGGCAGCGGAGTGGGTGGAGCGGGCAGGAGGCCTGGCTGGCCGAGGCTCAGTTCCGAGGTCGAGGCCTGATCCTGGGGTGGGGGCAAGGGAATGACAGGATAGGGCTGGCCCCGATGTCCCCTGGGTGCTGGGCAGAGCTTGCGCAGAGGGACGAGAGGCTGTGGGGCTGCTGCAGGGAAGGGAAACGTCGCTCACCTGGCTGGGCACAGGGAACAAGAGGGAGAAGGGGTGGCTCCAGATTTGATGAGCACCTGCCCGGGGAGGCTCCCCAGGACAGAGAAGGTCTGCCTAGTCCCAGGAAGGCACCGTGAGCTGGGGTCGAGGACACCCAGAACCGCCAGGCCCGGCCCTTTCCTGCTTCTGGGAGACCAGGAGCAGCTCAGCACCCAGAGGCCTGATACCTCCCGTCTCGGCAAAGGGGAGGCAGGCGCCCCTCAGAGCCAGGGCAGGGTGAGGAGGTGGGGGTCTCCCTGCCCAGCCGTCCCCAGCTAGTGGGGAGATGGGGTGGGCCAGGTGTGGGGCATCAAGAGGGGCTGTGGGCTGGGGCTGGGGCTGGGGAAGTCCAGGGCCAAGGGCAGCTTGGTCTGGGCCTTGAATGTCAGCAGGGTGGCCGTCACCCCCACCCCACCCCCGCAACCCTTCATCATCGCGGGCAGAAAGTCCTGGGCGATCTGTGGACTTGGGTGTCTGCTGTCCCAAACTGGAATCATCCAGAAAAATCAATGCTTAACCCGGCGACTCCAACAGGGCCCTCAGCACGTCAGCAGGGGACCTGGACCTGGGTCTCCGGAAACACCCACTTGACTGCAGTCCTTGCCCGGAGTCCCCAAGCTGAGGCCTGGAGCCCACCCGGCTCTGCATGAGGGCGCTCGCGGCCGAGAGGGGCTCCACACCGGGGTCCAGCCGAGCCCCGTCCTCCTGGGCCTGGCCACGGCCCTGAGGAGTCTCAGGTGCATTTTGGCTCCTGTCCAGGGATCACAGCGGGCCAGGGGACAGGACATCCTGGCTGCCCAAGGAGCAGAGGAGGGAGGGGCAGGGACAAGGCCCCAGGGCCCTGGATGAGGGCACAAAGGTGCCAGGCAGGGCCACTGCCCTTGGGAAGGGACCTGAGTGTCAGTCCTCGGGCCATGTGAGCCATGAGGTTGGATGGGTGGGGACCCCTACAGGTGAGGGGACCGAGGCTGAGAGAGCAGCAGGTGGCAGAGGGGGACGGGAGCCAGGGGGCCTGCACTGTGCACCTGCTGCTGGCCAGAGGAGGCGGGGCTTCTTCAGGGGCCTCTGCTCCCTGCTGACCCTTTCCTTCCCTCGGCCTCACTGTGTCAGGCCTGTCCAAACATGTCCACAGCAATCCTGACAGTCAATGCCAACGGGACACCAGGCACAGAGAGGGCGGGTGCTTGCCCGAGGCCACACAGCCTGGGGTAAGGCTGAGCCACCAAGGCAGCCGCAGGGCCAGACAGACCAGGGGGCCGGCATCTAGGGTGCAGCTCTCAGTCCTCCAAAGGCCAAGGTCAGAATTTCTCCGTTCTTAGTGTCACCCCAGCCCTGTCTGCACTGGCCCTGGGCTGAGTGGCATGTGAGCCCCGAGGCTGGCCTGTACCAGGCCTCCTGGGGACAGCTGGACCTCAGCCACACCCAGGCGGGGCCTCGTGGACCCTGGGCTGGCATCTCTGTGAAGTCCACCGGCAGATGCTGACCCCCTGGGGTCTGAGGACTGCCCACCGATGCAGGCTTGCCCAGCCCCGTGGTCGACACTGCAAGTCCCTGGGGAGGACACCAGGGCCCAGTGAGTGTGGGACACAGTCCATGGGGCAGAGACGAGGTTCTACTCAGGGTGGCCCAGAAGCCCATGCCGAAGGTGAGGCAGGGTCCAGCCGCAGAGCCCAGGAAAAGGGGCTGCCCAACTTGAGCACGTCCGTCCTGGGAGTAGGAACTGACAGGCTCAAGTCCAGGGGGAGACAGGACGCCACGGGGACCGATCCCACCATGTCAGGGCTGAGTCTGAGCTGTGGGTCAGCCCCGTGTGACAGGCCCTGCACCCAGAGTCTCCACTGGGGATGAGACATGCCTGGCCCTGGGAGAGAGTGGCTGGGGGGACAGGGAGGGTCTCTTGACACCCTGAAGATGAGCCAGGAAATGCAGAGAGGAAGAAGCATAGGTGGAGCACGTGCAGGGGTCCTGGGGCAGGAGGGCGTGGGTGACACTGGGGCAGGGAGGGAGGCTGAATGAGGTCAAGAGGGGCAGCTGAGGGACCAGAGGGGTCAGGCCAGTCCTGCACGGCAGCTCAGGGACAAGCAGAGGTCATCTCAGAGGGTTTCCAGCGAGGAGCTTCCGATGGTATTTACATGAAATACAGATTCGTGGATCCCACAGAGACCTGCTGGGTTGAGATCTGCAGGGCCAGGGCCTGGGCATCTGTCTAGGACATTGCTGGACAATGAGATGTCATCCTGTGGGGTAGAGTAGAAAGGGCAAAGACGAAAGCTGTCAGGGCGGCAGAGCAGACCCCAGTGTGGCGGGGAGGGCACAACAGGGCAGGAGCCCTCGGGGAGCAGGAGTCTCAGAGACGGCTAGAGGTGGCCAGAACAGATGGACCCCCTAGTGGCCCCTGCTCTGACGTAAGCTGAAGGTAAGTAACCTTGAGGCTACACACCTGGGCAGGGGGGACACATTCGTGGAGTGACCACCCACGCTATGCCAGGGAACTGCCTAACTCGAGGGGTGGTGGTCCACAGGGACGCGCCTCGGGGGTCAGTCCCACCCAGGGGTGCTGGGCTGAGTGGAGACTGACCCCTGCCCTTCTGCCCAGTGAATTCAAGTTTGGGCTCACGCTGCAAAAAAAAAGACCAGGGGCGCCACCTGGTGGTCAGAGTCTCGGCCATGGCCAGCTAGGTCCAGGCCAGGGTCCACCTTGTCCAGGGCTCCAGGGGTCTGTCCCAGCAGGACTCTGCTCCTCTGGTAGATGCTCATGCCCACCCACCTGCCCCACGGGCCTTGCAGAAGACCCATTAAGCCCTAAAGAACCCCCTCGGTGGGAATCTCGCACCCGGGGCAGGCTCCGCTGCACCTGCGCTCAGGTTTCCTTCTAGATCTTTCTCCACGCACCCAGATACTTTTTAATTTACAAAGTGATTCATACCCCACAGGGAGTCTGCCGGGCTGGCTCCCACGCACCACTGGAGGGTGGGTTTTTTCGTGTCGGGGAGGATTCTTTCTCAGCAGCTGCACACTCCCTCGACGTGGCCGGAAAGCGGCTGGGGCGACGGCGTCCCCCCGCAGGTGGCGTTGACTAGGAGCAGGGTGAGTTTTCCGTTCTTGGTTTGCTTCCCTGGAGGAAGCCCGGGGTTTGAAAGTCCCCTGCACTGGAACAGGAAGGGGATTTTGACAAGTGCACGCTGGGGACAGATACCATGGTGCTGGGGAATGAGCCCACCCTGTCCCCCTGAGTTGCGATGGGGAGCCCAGAGATGCCGGACAATGACCTGTGGCCTGCCCCGGGCTCCTCTGGCTCTGGAGGTCCCAACTGCCTGCAGAAGACAGCCAGGAAGTGTGGGTGGCTGGCCAGTCAGAGCAGAGAGGGTCCCCAGTCCCCCCCCCCCCCCCCCGGGGAGGACAGGCAGTTGGCCCAGTTCATGGGCTGTTTGGAGGTGGGCTGTTCCGGGGGGGGGCTCAGCAGGTGGCTCTGTAAACTCCGAGGGAGTGGGGTCAGTCCTCGTCAGCATCAGCCTTTGCCACCCCTGGAGGGATGATGGGAGCTGAGGCCTGTGTCCACTTCACTGACTGAAGCCCTCCAAACCCACTGGCCTGTCCTCTCCACCTGTAGAAGGGCCCAGGCACCTTGAGGTTACGGAGGGGTCTGACCAACAGGATGTGGCTCAGTTGCCCCACGGTAGATGTACTGTGTGCTGCCTAGGTTGTGGCTGTGCCGGGGACCACAAGCACATGGCCACCCACAGGCACCGCTCAAGGGCTCTCCACGGGTGGGCTCTTTTAAGCCCCTATTTTGCAGATGAGGACACTGAGGCTAAGGGGGACTTGTTACCAGAGGTCACACAGCCAGCGGTGGACACCCAACAGTGGGCAGGAAGGGGCTGAGGCTCCAGCCCTGGGCCTGGCTGCCACTTGGGGAGGTCTGTCGAGGGATGGCCTCTGTGTCAGTGACCCCATGACCTCTGGGCGGGGCGGGAGGTGATGGTGGTCAGCAGAATACATGGCTGTGACATTGTGAGAGGTGCGTGGGGGTCACTCAGCCCCACCAGAGCCCAGAGAGTAAAGCCGCTGCGTCACCAGGGCTGAGCCCAAGGCAGGAGGAAACTGGGGCTGAGCAGGAGTCAAGGAGGAGGACCAGTCCTGGAAAGGCAGTGACCAGGGGTGCTGAGGTGGGGCAGCTCCAGGTGGCAGGGGGATGAAGAGACCTCCACCTCACTGCCCCCTGCTACACTCCAAGTGGCCACTGTTCCCTCCCTCCTAAAGACAATCACAGAAAGAGGGTGGCGATCACCCCAGGTCACACACGAGGAGATCGAGGACAGACTAGGTGCCTGCCTAAGGCCATCCAGCTGGAGGAGGCTAGTTCTGGACTTTGGACCTGGGGTGGCCCCATTTTTGTCCTCCGTGTCCCTGCGCTGTTGTGTCCCCCTATGTGCTGAGCCGAAGGGAGAGCATGGGCTGATCAGGTGTCCTTGGGGTTCAGCGGGGACCCCCAACTCCACTTCCTCACCACCTAGAAGAGGCATCTCGGAGCAGGATGTGGGGCTCTTCCCACCACAGCTGTCTTCACTCCCGCGTCCTGGGTTTGATCCCGGTGGGCTTGACTCTGCCTGTGTGACCCTGCGAGTGGCTCGACCTCTGTTTCACTTTTTTCACCAGGTGAAGGGGGTTAAGAAACCTTTCCCGCAGAGCTGGTGGAAGGAAGGGTTGGGGGAGCCGCCAGGCTGCCAGTGAGTTTGCGGTGAGCTCCTCGTGGCTCCTGCAGGAGCTGTGGTGGAGGCTCCCTGGGAGCCGGGCAGGTTGCAGGAGTGTCCCCAGGAAGGAAGAAAACCACCCTAGAGTGGCCCTGGGTTTGGGCCCTTCCTGGGCTTTGGGCTCTGGCACTGCTGGAGAGGCCAGTGGGAGAGCGACACAGGAGCTTGGCCAGGGCTCTGTGCCCACTTTGGGGGTGTGCAACACCCCAAAGCCATGGGGACATGGCGTGTGTCTGGCCACTGCTAGGGAAGGAGCAGAAGGGGTCCCGGAGCCCCTGCCTGACCCTTGTTTTCAAAGTTTCCGAGTTCAGCCTGGTGAGTGGCGGTCGGGTAGCCAACGGCCAGCAGGTGGCGCTCGGCCCAAGGCTGTGGAAATGCTGGAGCTGTGGTGCTTGGCCAGGCGGGTGGCAGCAGGTCTCCCCGCCTCCAGCCCCCTACTGCCATAGAGTCGCCAGAAGGTGGCGCTGGGTGGCAAGCGGCTCTGCCTCACGCCTTCTCTGGGACCCAGCAAGAGCTGCTGGGGGTCACCGCTGAGGCTTGGTGTGCCAGTTAGTGGCAGGCACAGATGTCCCCACCTGGGGAGGCGAGGCACATTGAGGAAGCCCTGCCTGGGCCCCCACCGGGAGACCTTTGTCAATCAGTAGCTGTAGGGTGACCTGGGATCCCTACAAGAGCCCCTCTTATCTGACCACGCAGAAGGTGCTTTTCTTCCTCCTAGAGGAGGAAGCTGAGGGTCAGAGGGACGGCACTTGATGTGGTCATGCTCAGTGACATGCCCCTGCAGCGTGATACCATGCCCACCCACTGCAACCTGCCATACCACCAGCCACCCGCGTCCTCAGTCTGGGCCTGGCATTTGGGGTGGAGCGTTCTTTCTGCTGGGCGCTGAAGGCTGCTCTGCAGGAGGGCACCCTCCCACAACACTTGTGTCCTAGTCCCCAAGGCTGCCCGAGGTCCCCTTGTGTGGAGAACCCCAGGGGGGAGGTGAATTACCTGGGACACCCAAGGCCGCCTGTCAGGAGGGTCCTTGGGAAGGGCGGCAGGAGGCCGGAGCCCTCACATGGGATGCTGGGGGCATCAGGGAGCTCAGGAGCAGGTTTGCCGCCACAACCTGCCAGCTGAGGCCACGGGAGCTGGGTGGGCACGGCCTTCCCAGAGGCACCTCTGAAGCCTCAGCTGGGCAGCCATTGCCCTCTGACCCTCCTGCTCCCAGGGCTGTCACCCTCTCCTGCTGGGCAGCTTCTCCAGTGGTTGGTGGACACAGAACTGATGGAGGCCACTCTGGGGATCCTGGTGGGGGTGGGGCTGCAGGAGCCAGCGAGACACATGGGCAGAGCTGACCACAAAGGTGGAGGCAGGTGGGCAGAGCCAGGCTGCAGCCTTGGCCCTGTCCTTCCACATCCTAAGAACTTGCCTGGGTTCCAGACCGGTCTCTGTCCCTTGGACCATGGCTTTGACTCCATGAGCCTGGGTTTACCCGCTGGGCAGTGGATCCCTGAGAACCACCCACCCTGCGCAGCCTGCCTGACAGGGAACCCCTATTCCATGGCCTCTTGTGGGAGGAGTGTCTCACAGAGTACAAGATGCCAGTCCTGCTGCCCCCTCGTTGGACACAGCCTGGCTGTCCATGGGCTGGCCCTGTTGTGCTGTCCCCAGCAGAAGTGGTAGGTGGGAGGGCTGGGTCTGGGGTGGTGGGCTGACCATCGGGGCTGGAGAAGTCTGGTTATGAACTCAAAGGTTGGAATTGGCAGTTTCACTCAGTAGCCGTGTGACCTTGGCCAAGCCACTCCCCCCCACCCCAGACCCAATTTCCTCAGCTACTAAGAGGGGGAATAAAGGTACTCTGAAAATGCACAGATCATATGTATTTAAGCTCCCCCAAGTTCAGAATTAGGTCCAGACTGGCTACAGCTAATGACTCTCATCCACGTGGCCAGGAGGAGACTGTCAATCCTGGAGTGGTTTAAAAGCCACTCTGGTCTTTGCTGGGAGTGTGAAGTCTGGAACCAGGGCAGCCACTTTGACACCAGCAGGACAGAACTCTTTGTGGCTGGAGCATCTCCATTTGGAACCTGAGGCAGCTGAGTCTGAGGGAGCCAGAGATGAGGGACAGCACGTGCTTGACCACCTGGTCTTGAGCTGCTGGGTGAGGCCCGACCCGAGCTTTGTTGGTTTGCAAGTCCTGCTTTTTGTTTTAGTTCAAAACTGCCGATAGACGTGCGGTATCCCACTACGTTTATAGATGAATCCCTAAACAATCGCCAGCCTCCAGACTGGGCCGGCCCCGGGCGCTTTACAGTTTCCTCGCAGTGTCAGGCCCCCAGCTTCTCACCCCCGCCCCGCACGGGGTCCCTTCCTAAGTGGTCCCTCTCAGCGTGCCCCTGGATGAGGAGGGAGCACCACCATCTTTTCCCGACAAAGCAGCCTGGGGGAAAAGTCATTGAGCAGCTTCAGCAAGGAACACCCCCAGACCCCCCTCCCTCCCGGGCAGATCTTCTGGGGTCCGCCCTCCCCGCCACTGGCCACGTGGCTGCGTGGGGCCCTGTACCCCTTGGACTCCGGGTTTCCTTCTTCCTTTGTCTTTTGCAAGTGACCTCGCTCCTTTCACCTCTGGACTTGTCTGGAACCTGCCCCTGGCTTTCTGAACCCTCGCCCTCCCGGGGCCTGGCTCCTGGACCAAGCACCAGAGCACTTCTCCTCCCCCTGAGCTTCCCCTGGGAGCCGCCACCCTGCCCCGTGGGGGCAGCGCCTGCCCTCCCCGGGCTGCTGAAGGCCTGAGGAGGGTCATCTGTGATTTACGGGTCACCACCGACCCCCGCCCACCCATCCCACCGTGCATACTGCCCAGTTTAAAGCCGCCTGGGGGGGGGCTGGGGATGGTGCCTCGTGCTGGGTCCCATGCCCGTGGCCCTGGTTTCCATGTCCAGCCCTGAAGACGAAAAGAAAGCCCCATATGACCACTCTGGTCCCACAGAGCGTCTGTGAAGGGGACAAAGAGGATTCTCGGTGCTGCCCTAGTGGGGACAGAGGAGCAGGAGGGTCACAAGGAAGGCTGGGCAGCACTGACAGAACCTAGTCCCTGTCCTGTGCCATCAATGGCATCTGCCACCTCTGGGTAAGGCCTCGGTCCCCCTGTGCATCCAGCCTCAGGCCCAGGAAGGGCGGGAGCCTGCCGCCCCCTCCCTCACAGGGACCTGTGGAAAGGCCACATGGGTCCACAGAGTGAGCCACCTCCCAGTCGTCCCTCCAGTAAAGCCAGCTGGGGGGCGGGGGGACTCTGGGAGAAACACCCTCACCCAGGGCTACAGTGGCCTGGGTTTTGCTAGTTGGCTCCTCCGCCCCTTTCTTGTAACAGAGCCTCTCTTTCTTGGGGACATGCCCTGAGTTACCAATCAGGATCTTCCGTGGGACATGACAGACAGTGTTTGATTTGATGACGGCTCTTTCTGCTGGGGTCGCTAAGCTGGTGGCCTCAGCCTTGGGTGCTGCAGCCGAGCCACATAGAGAGTTTCTAGAGAGATGGCAAGAAAGAAGCCTGAGCATCGGACTGAGCCCCTGGATCCAGCCATTCCTGAACCTCGGAGTCCCTTGACTTCCCAGTGGCATGAGCAAATAAGTTCTGGCTTACGCTTGGGTAAACTAGGCTTCTGTCACATGAACCAAAGTGCTCCTTAACTCCTCCCTGGGCTCTCCCTGCTTTAGGCTTCTGGTCCCAGCTGTCTTCTGAAACACAGGTGAGAGGACCCCTGAGTGGGAGCTGGGCTGGGATGAGACGCAGAATCGCCCTCTGAGCAGGTCGTGTGGGTTTGGAGAAGCATTTCCAGTTCACGGAACAAATTCCCGCCCCTCTCGGGGCTGCAGGATTCCTCTGCAGGTATCCCCCAGGAGGGAGGGTGGACAGACAGGCAGACAGGGAGAACGAGGGCGGGATGGACAACCTGCTCATTCTCTGCTTTTAACAGCGACTAGTCAATTTCCTTCCCGAAGAGACCAGCACTGACCTTCACCTCCAGCCCCCATCAGCTGCCAGTAAGGCTTCGCCAGAGTACTGATGACAAATCAATTATGCAGAAGGGCAGATTTCATAGGAAAAATGGATGCTCCGGTCCGGGCTGGAGCGGGAGCCGTGGTGTTCCCGCCTCCCACAGCCGGGGAGCCAGCGCCCTCAGGAACGCGCTGAGGCTGGCTACGGGTCCCCAGCTCCTGCGGAAGGCAGTCAGTCCCGGAGCCGAGAACCAGACGCAGTTGGAAGCCCTCCGACTTGGTGGCTGGTATTTGAGACGGGCTTCCCCCCCAGGACGTGATCTGGAGGCTCCAGCCCACGGCGAGGCTGCGGTGACTTCTCCCCAGCAGGGCTGTGCCGTCCAGCTCAGGGGACAGGAGCCCTGCTCCCGTGATGACCCCAGCTGCCTCAGGCTCAGAGCCGCTGGGTTCTCGGCCGGCCGCAGGGTGGCCTCCTGGCTTCTCTTGGTTCCTGGGAGTGGCCCAGTGCAGTCCCTGGCCCTCAGCCTCCCCGCACTTTCTTGGCTGTGGGCTCCCGGCCACCCTGCTCTTCTGTGGTTCTCTGAGTAAGTCGCCCGTCGGGCCTCCACGCCTTGGCCAGGGCTGTCCCTGCCTGGAGCACCATTCCCGTCCCACCAACTGCCCCTCTGTGTGGCCTGGCAGACAGGGCTCCAGGGCTCTCTGCTCCCTGAGAGGCCTCCTGGGCTGTGTGCCTCACTGTCCCATGTCTCCTGTGACGGTCACGGCTCCTGACTGTGAGCCACCATGAGGGTGGGTCTTCTCCCGACTCTGCAGCCCCAAGCAGGGCTCGGCTTGCAGCAGGTGGCCGGCAAGGAGCTTTGTCCCACAGTCGCTGTCCCTGGAGGTGTGAAAGTGAACAGACAGGGCCACAGAGCCCTGTAAAGTCCCCAGCCTTGGAGGGGACCCCTGAGGTTGTGCAAGGGACTCCTGAGGTTCTTGCCTATCCAGCGGTCCCACGAAGGCTGAGTAAGGGGGACCCGCTGACGGCCTCCTTGTTCCAAGGATCAGCCCTGTGACTCAGATTGGCCAGTCCCTGCTGATGGGTCAGCGAAGGTCACCTGACCCCTGGGCCAGCCAAAGACTTGCTTGGGACTGCAGGAGGTCAGGGAGCAATTTGCTCTCTGAGAGTTCAACTAAGAAATCCTAGATCAATTCTAGAGAAGGGAAGATTCTAGAAGGTCAGGTAGGCATGACAGGGCTTGAAGGCAGGACTTCAAGGAAGAGAAGAGTGTGGGTCGGTGTCTCAGTGCATCCGGCTGCTGTAACAAAACACCTCTGACTGGGCACTTTATAAACACCAGAAGTTTAATGCTCACAGCTCAGGGGGCTGGGAAGGCCGACACCAAGGTGCCACAGCTCCGTGTGCCGAGCGAGGGCTGCTCTGTTTGGAAGATGGCACTTGTTGCTGTGTCCTCCCAGGGAGGGAAGCTGTGTGCAAAGGGGAGAAACCAGCTCCTTCAGCCTCCTGTAAGGGCGCCCATTCTGTCACGGGGGTCTGTCGTTTCCAGGCCCCCCCATTGCTGCAGCTCTGGGGGACTTAGACGTGAGTTTGTGATGTCCCGCGCAGGCAGCCAAGGCGGAAGGCCAGGAGGCAGGACCTGCCCCGGCCCCAGAGAGAACAGAGAGCCCACCCAGCCAGCCCTCCTCATGGCACCAAGGCTGCTTCTGGTCAGTCTTCAGCCTGAGCCCTTCCCCACCCTGAAAGCCGGCTCCTGCTGGCCAGATGTGGGCAGCGGGCAGGTCCAGAGTCCATGAGACAAGGCACCCTGCCCCGGTTCCTCGGCACCTGCCGCCTCCCAAGTGCAGCCCCAGGTCCCTGCTACTCGCCCCCCTCCAGCTCCCTGCGTCCACCCACAGAGACACTGTGCTCTGCAGGGGGGGGACTGCTGTTTCCAAGAGTCATCTCCCTCAGCTTGGGGGTGAGCTGCGCAGGATTGCCCGGGGCTTCCTGGCCCCCATCTTCGGGGACCTCGCTTGTGGACGGCTCGGCTTCAGAAGGGGGATCTGTGGGAGGAGAAGACATCATCGAAGGAGCACGAGGCCCCTGGAGTAACCAAGGCCATCCAGAGAACTGGGGACTGAGGCCATGGTCCCCTGTTTGCCCAGTGGACACCTGAGCATCCTCGCTCCCAGGCCCGGCCCTTTCTGAACACTGTGGCAGCTCCCAGCTCCCCTCAGACCCTTGGCTTTGCCCAGATGGCCTCCAGCGGGGCTGTAAAATCCCGGGCTTCACCACGGTCCCTGCTCGCCCAGCGGCTGCCCCCCTGCTCACTCCAAACAAGATGTGGCTTTCACCTGGGCCTCCAGCCTCAGCCGCCCCTGTCACAGCCACAGCCCTGGGCCCAGGGGGTCAGCCCTCTTGCTCCCTAGCCTCTGCCCGGTCACCAGCCAACCACCCTTGTCCCCAGCCCAGGGCTTTCCCAGGTCTCTGCTGGGTAGGAGCTTCTCAGCCACCGCCCCCGCTGCCGCCCCTGGCCTCCCCAACTGCCCCTCTGCATCTGCAGAAGGCTCCCTGCCTGGCCCGGGAACTTGCCCCTCCCCCGTGCCCTACGTGGTCTCACTGATTCCTGGGACGCCCAAGGGTCCTGGAGACAAGTGGGAAGGTGGGGGTGAGGCCTGGGGCTTAAAGGACTGTGCTGGGGCTTAAAGGACGGACCCTCAGGACCTGGGATATATGACCCTCGACTGCAGAGGCTGGCGGATGGAGGCTGGCCTGACCACTAGAGTCTGCCAATCTGGTTTTGTGACCACTGGTGAGTTTTTGTCCCAGGTCCTGGAAGCCTGGGAGCTGAATCCCCCCCCCCCCCCCCCCCCCCCCCCCCCCCCCGCACCGCCTTCTCCACACTGAAGGCAGCACCTCGGCCTCCAGGCCCTTCTCTGGCTCCCACGGCCTCAGGGTGACTCCAGCACGCCCTCTGCAGCCGGAGCTGGGCTCTGGCACATGCACACCCCTACCCGCTCGTCCTCGCCTCTAGGCTGTTGCCTGTGCTGTTCTGCCCACCAGGTACGCCCTCCCCACCCTGTGCCCACCTCGGGCAGTCCCCTCAGCCCTGGCACCCTCTTCTCCTGCACAGTGGAACCCCTGGCTCTGAGCCAGAGGGTCAAGTCCCTAGGGGCAGAACATGGCAGGATTGCTAATTGCGCATGTCCTTTCTCTTCTTCTTGTGGCAGAAGGACCCCTCTGCTGACACTCAGCTGGGCCCAGGCTGCCCAGCTCACCTTGGGGCCACATGCAGGCCCCTGGAGTGGGTGCAGGAGAGGGAGGTGAGCTCCCTCCCAGGGGGTGGCCAGCGCTCTGTGACCACTCCTCCCTCTCCCGGCTGATGGCAGTTTCAACCCCACAGTCAGGACAGAGTCCTGGGACAGCTGAGCATCAGCAGAGAAGGACTCAGGTCAGTAGATGTCCTCGAGGACAACCCAACCGGGACCCCAGCAGATCCTGAGAGAGGCCTGAGCTCTGGGCAGGTGACACTCATGCCCAGGGCCTTGTGGCTGCTGCAGGGCCGCCCACCCCCCAAAAGTCTTGCTGGCTGTGGTGTCCAGCGCCTCTCAAGGCCACATTAATAGCTGCACCTCCTGCTGCTGATCGTGCCCTGGGCTGGGCAGGCAGCTGAGTGCTTCGCCTGCTCATCCAATCCCCTCCTCAGGAGGCCTGCGGGGGTCACTACACTGCTCTTGTCATCCCCTTACAGAGGAGAGGTCGGAGGCCCAGCTAGAGTGAGGCCCTGGGCTGGAAGAGGTGACCTCAGTAGCCACTCCGCCTGTCCTCGCCATCACTCACCCTGCCTCCCAGCCCTGGGAAATGGGCGGCTGGGGACCAGGGGAGGGGACCAGCCCACCTGCGCCCTCCTTCAGCTCCCCGGGGTCCTGCTGGCCATCTCCAGGCCCCGCGGCTGAGCCTGGGCTGGTGGCCCCTGGGCCTGCTGGGAGGACGGTCATCCTGTTGCTGTTGCCGATGGTGGTGTATTCGAGGAAGCAGGACTTGATGTGGACTCTCTGGACTGCGTCCGCCTTGGGGTGAGGGTCTGGCTGGGGCGTTCGCGTTTCAAATGAAGTTTCCGAGTCACCGGCCGTGGCTGAGACTGCGGACCAGCCGAAGAGACGCCCGGAGGAGTGGGCAGCTGGACGGTGGCCCCAGAGCCCAGCTCCCAGCCTGGCTCCAAGTCCTCCTTGCTGACTTCACCAGTGGCCACCTGGCTCGGTCAACAGCCGAGGTCCATGCCCTGTTCACCACCAGGCAGCCACTCCTCCTGCCCTCCAGAGCCCCCAGAGGACCTGGCACCTCAGCCTTTCTCTGGAACCCAGTGATTCCTTCCTCATCTCATCTCTCTGCTTCCTGGCAGGGCTGGGTCAGGGTCTCCACCTTTGGTTTTGCTCATGCCCAGCCCCAGCCCCTGCCATCTGGCTCCTCCACCCAGACTTCTGGAAAGAGCTGTCCACACTCAGCCTGGCCTCCCTCCCGACCTCCGACCCTTGCTGGCAGAACCCCACACTCTTCCCCTGGCTGACCTCTCCCCCAGCTGGGCCCCTGCTCCTGGGCCCCTGCGGTGCCCCTCCCAACCCGTCTGTCCCTGCCTGGGAGGCCCTGGCTCAGGGCCTCTGGTCACTGTGCTGACCCTGCTTCAGCGGGCCAGCCTCGGCTTCTCAGGGAGGACGTGCTGGTCTTATAGATGGGGAAACCGGTCTCCGGCTGGTCAGTGCTAGGGGACGGGGACCCGGCGTGCCATCTCTAAATACCCCACCTGTGCCACAGAGTGATTCAGTCTCTTGGAAGGAAAAGACCCCCTCAAAAGACTCTGGCTCCTGTTCCTGCCCCCCAGGAACTGAGTGGGGTGGGGGAGAACGTGGCCACAGGACGCCAGTTACCTGGGGGGCTGGATGACAGTCCGTGGGCAGGGCCTTCCAGCAGGTCGCTGTGCAAGGTCATCTCGTTGCTGTGTCCCACCTGCACCCGTCTGAGCAGGGACCGCTCCATGTGGATTTCCTGGGACCCCCAGCCACCTGCCAGGGGTCCCTGAGCCAAGGAATCACCTGGGGCAGTTGGGGGCAGCTGGTTGGGAGCTGTGGGACCTGGAACAGTGACACAGTGTTAGGAGGGGCTTCAGGACGTCTGGACTGGAGAGCAGGTAGCCAAGGAGCTGCAGCCAGGGTGTCCCGAGTGGGGCCCTGCCCAGGGTCCCATGGGGACACCTGCAGTCTCAGTAGTCACCCGTTGCCTGCTTCCTGGTCCTTCTCAGCCTTCTGATCCCATCAGGAGACCTTTCCTTGTTCTCAACACGTCATTTCATCTCCTGGACATTTATCTTTATGGTGAACTTCATGGCTTTCAACTCAGGGGAAAGCTAAAATTTTTATTTTAAAATATATTCAAGTCGGGGGTGGGGAGTGAACCATTCGACAGCACTGATTAAACAAACAGGGACGTCGACAAAATCGAGGAGGTGACATGGGAGGGTCCACACTGGGGAGATGATCATCAAGACACCGGAACAAAATTCCTCATCTCACGTCCGGGGGACTGTGGCCCGGGTAGAGCCAGGCTCTCCCACGGTTACGGGATGCGTCTGAAGTTGGGGCTGGTGCTCTCACACGGGGCGCCGGGCTGGACTGAAAGAGGCTGGCGCCCTTGTGCCCTGGTGCCTGGCATGGAGCATGTTCAGCCTGTAGCTCTGCATTTCAACAAAATGAGCATGTCTCTGCTGACCTGAACCCCAACCTCCCACACATGCTGATGTGGGGAAAGAAGTGTGTCCAGAGAAAATGAAATCTCTCCGCAGTGCACCTGTGATGTTCTGCTGACAAAGAAGAATTTGAATTATTTCCCAAAATACTGCATTCCATTAAAAAGAGCAAAAGGTAGTGGAGTGAAGGGACAGCAGGAGAGGTTTGATCCAGGCTCCCTCATTCTCACAACAGCTATAAAGGAGGGCCGTGCACATTAGGAAGCTGTCCTTCCTCCTTGGAGGACTGAGTCCCCCGCAAGCCCTCTGAGGTCCGTCCTCCTGGGTGCCTGTCAGATGACTTACCGCTGCCCTCAGAGAGTTTCTGCTTCATTAAGATGTTCCCCTGTCCGATCTGGATGCCTTCAGAGTTTGTGATGGTGATGTGGCAGTTGGGTCCACTCTGGCAAATCATGTAGACTGGATTCTGCTGGCACACTGCTATAGCAGATGGATTTCTTCCTTCAGAATCTTCTGCAAAATAACATTCTACTCTATCCCTTTGTACCTCTTTAGGGGTCTGAGGCTCCAGATGCCAGTTGGCAGCACCAAACATCCCTGGAGAGTTTGTTAGAAGGATTCCCAGGCACCCCATCTGGGAACCTGGGAACCTGCATGGGTGACTCCAGCCTTGCATGATGGACAGCTGCTTGGGTGTCACAGAGGGAGCTCAGGGTCAAGATGGCAGGTGGCCCTCCTGGTGTCTTGCTGCCCCGCCACCCAGGCCCAGGATGGCTCCTGGGAGGACTGCAGGAGCCACGTCCTCTCTCCCTACCCTCTGTCCTCCTCCCTGGGAGGCACCCACAGCTCCAGGCCCTGAACCCCAGGGGCCTGTCCCCTGTTTCAAACACTCAGATGCCCCCTATGACTAGTGACATTGATTTGAACTTGTCACTGATTTGAACTCCAGCTGCTATCCCACCTCATCAATCCTTCCCCATGTTGCTGACCCCACATGGGCACTGTGGGGATGTGGGGAGGCTCCTTCCCCAGCTCTGCAGACCCACCAGCCACCACACCACCTCCAAGGCCCTGGGCCGTGGTGTCTTTGTGGGTGGGCTCTTTCATCCATATGGAAATAAAATTAAATTATACTTTATGACTGCGTCGTAGGAAGACAAAAACCATCCAGGCTGCATTCATTCCTAGATGCCCGTTATTGTTAAAATGTTTGGTTTTCTTCTGACTTAAAAAAAAATCAAAATGGAAACATCTTTGCAGCCTCTGGGGTGACCGAGGCTCTAGGCCCTGGATGCCACACTTGAGGGGCCTGAGCCTTGCCTCACCTTCTCTTGGCCAACTTTAAAATCCCAAGATCGCGGCTCAGCCCTCCAGCACTCTCTCTCCCGGAACCTTTTCCAGGGGATGGTCAGTGCCACCTCTAGAAGCTTCTGGCAGGTTCTAATGAAGGGGAGCAGGCAAAGTGCTCAGAAGGGCCCTCGCCAAGGACTGGGTGCTGGGCGCGATGGCTTCTCTTGGGTGCTGCGTGCAAGGGCGTGGACAGCAGGGGAGGCCTACCTGGTGCAGAGACGCGCCACACGTGCAGCTTCTGGTCCTGGTCCAGAAGGCGCTTGCTTCTCATCTTGTACAAGGTCGGGTTCACGTCCTTCGCTGTCTTCATTCCCAGGGCCTGGGCGATGCGCAGGGCCTTGCAGGGCCCGCTGGCTTTCAGAAACCCGAGGATCCTTTCCTCTGGGAGGCAGGGCAACTAGGTGGTTAAGGAAACCCTGCTCCCAAGTGTGGGTCTGCCCCGCTGCTCGCTGGCTGTGTATCTGGGGACAGGGGCCCGCGACCTGGGTGGAGCAGCAGGGATACCCCGCGGGCAGCTGTGACCTAGGATGTGTGCCAGGTGCCGCAGCCCTGCGCCTGGCAGGTGCACAGAAGCGGCAGAGAAACAATTTCTCGGCCATTTAGATTCTTGGGCTGCCGCAAAGACCAACTCTGGCCTCAGGACCCTTGGTAGGAGCCCCTTGGGTAGGACTGGACTCAGCACTGGTGACACCTGTACCTCTGGGAGGGCTTGGGGTGGAGGCGGCGGGGCTGGACGAAGCTGAGGCTGTGCTTACCCAGCTCGCTGAGCTGAAGGCCAGGACTCTCTGCCGCGGCAGGTGCTTCTTCCTGGGGCTTCTGGGCTGGAGGAAGACAGGCGGGTCGGGGCTGGGCACGGGCTGGGAGAGCAGGCTCCAGCTCTGAGGTGTGTGAGGCCAGGTGAGTGTTGGAGCCCACTGAGTGCCAGGCTTGGTGTCCGAGGGCTCTGGGGCCAGAACTGGGCTCAGGTGTCCTTGAGTGTGCTCGGCCACCATCATGGTCACTGTGATGTTGCCATCATTGTTTTTCTTACCTCGTGTGCTTTGCTGTGACCTACTCTGCTGGTACTGGGCTCTCTGCACCTAGTCATCCCAGCAGCTCCTACGAAATGGCCCTACTGTCATCGCCATCGACCAGAAAAAGTAAAAAATCAAGGGACATTAGATGTCCCCAAGTGGCAGAGACTGGATTCAAACCCAGGCCCAAATCTGTGCTTGTCTATTGCCCAGATCTCTCCCATGGGCCCAACCCACCCAGGAACGCAGTTTACCATGGCTGTCCTGGGCAGGCTGGGTGGGATCCACACCTCCGGGATCACCTGTGCCCAAGCGCCATGTTGCGGGGGCAACTTGGGAGACTGTCCCCTCCTTGGCCATTCGGTAGAGGACAGAGTTGAGCTCCTTCTTGGGCACTTGGCATTCCTTCACCAGCTGGTAGGATTTCAGAGGGGAGCTGGCATCTCCCAACACCTGCAGGATCTTCTGCTCAAGGTGGCCTGGGAGGAGGGGAAGGCAGAGAGAACTGAGCCCCAGGTCCCCTGGGCGGAGAGGGCCAAAGACTCCAGGAGGCCAGGGAGGCCCCCTCTTGAGTAAGGTCCAGGGCAGAAACTATCCATGGCATCAAGTAGAGCCTTTGTGTGGAGAGACAAGCACGTGGGCTGGGCGGGTGACGGGGACAGAGGCAGTGCACACCCTCTCCATGTGCCCTCCCGGGCGTGGCACCAGGGCAGGTGGGAACGCTCAGCTCGCCACGTCCCAGGAGCAGGGGGTGGAAGGGGGGGCAGGCATGTCTGGCCCAGGGCCTTTGCCATCGGTGCTTCTGATGCCCCTGCTGTCGTCAACCTCAGTGGTGCCGTTATGATCCGAGCCACAAGCCCCACAGACATTCAGAAGCAGGTCTTTCCTCGGGTGCCCAATCACGGAGTCCTGAAATGCCACACTCAGGTCTCTCTTGAGTCCTGGGCTTCCCCATTTCTCTGCCCCCACCACCATCTCCAGGATGGTGGGGGCCACCAAATGCAGCCATTTCCCTGGGGGTCTCCTCTGCACCTGACCCCAGCTTCTCTCCAAGGGCCCCTGTGCTCCTCCCAGTCCATTTGCCTGCATGTGGCCCTACTCAGAAAGACCCTCTCAGACTCGTCCAGCATCTCCTTGACCTCTGCTCAGAGCCGTCTCCTCTGGGAAGCCTCCTCCCTGTGCTTGCTGGTGTTGGCTGCTCTGGCTGGGTCCCCTGCAGAACATCCCCACAGGGTCCCTGTTGTTTGCCTGGTTCCCTGTCAGACCTTTGATGTCTTACCCAGGGCCAGGCACACAGTAGGTGTTCATGGAATGGAAGTTGAATGAATGAGTGAGTGAATGAGCGAATGCTTTGTCCTCTGCTTGGACAGATACTGCCCAGTTGGCCCAGGGCAACTGGCATGTTGCTTCCTGGTCTCAGCACAAGGAGCCCTAAGCCTTGTGGGGACTCAAGGAGGAACTTTGCAAACAGCCCCTACTCCTCCTAGGGCAAGGCCTGGAAATCAGAGCCATCACCTCCCATCATTAACACAAAAACAAAAACCCCAGGGGCGCTGCCAGCTGACAGCATGACACAGGCGCTGTGTACAGGTGCAGGTGACGCCCAGGGAAGAGCAGCTGGGAGAGCCACAGGGGCGGTGGCCTGGCCTGTCACCAGGAAGTTTCTGCCCCTAAGAATACTGCAGGTGGTGAGAGGAGGGTTCTCCTTGGGACTGCCTGGGTCCCTTCCTCTACATCTGGGGTTTCTTTCCTGATCAGCAGACAGTCAGCTGGCCCTGGCCCCAGCAGAGGCCCTTGTGGGGCGGAGTAATGAGCTTGTGACCCCACAGTTGGGGCTGGGGCTTGTTCTTGTGATCAGAATGTTGCTACCCTGCTGGGAGCAGGTGGAGAGCAATGAGAGGATCAGGCTCACCCACTCCTCCTTCACCCACCAAGTTTACCCAGGGGAGGGGCACCCAACCAACTCTGCACCTGGCTTTGCCTTGTCTTGCAAAAAGTGTAAGTTCTTGAGGAGCCCACCCTGAGCGCTGCGGAGCCACCCAGACCCCAAAGGACAGGTGGGGTCAGGGAGGTGAATGAAGAGCAAGCCTGAGAGCCTCTGGGTCTGACAGTGGGAGGTTGTAGACCAGAGCAGGGGCAGGGGACAAGCCCAGCAACAAGGGAAGTCGCTCGGGGAGGCAGAACCTCCTTGCCCGGTGCCTACAGGGTCCTACCAGGAAGAGCGGGCACTAGTCATGGCCAGTGCTCCTGGGTCACAGCCGGCCGCCATCACTCCTCCCCAGCGCTCGCTTCTCCTTTTTAATCTCTGGTGAACTGAGCCCCTGCTGCACACGCCCTGTGCCTCAGTTTCCCCACAGGTGGAACTGCGGCAACAGCAGCGACTTTAGGGATTCAGCAAAACACAGAATAAGAGCAAAAAAAGAAAAAAAAATGAAAACCACCCATGTGCGCAGGCGCTTAGCGGGGTCCCTAGAAAGGAGCGGCCCTCCATGCTGGCTGAGGAGTTCTCCCTGGTGGCCTCCAGAGGAAGATGGTCACCAAGGAAAGAATATAACCCACAGAAAACAGGAGCATGTGCCTCTTTTCCAAGCACCAAGCTTTGGTTCTCAGGATGACTGTGCAGAGCCACTGGTGCTTGGCGGCTGTGATAGCCGGGGACTTCATGATGCAGGGCCCGGGTTGGTTGTGCCATCTAGGAAACGGGACAGCACTGCTCTTGATGCTGGGGGCGATTCATGCACCTAGACACAGGAGCCTTTGGAGGGATGGCTCGGCTCCCTGCCCCACTCCTGTTCTCCAACCCACTGCTGTTACCTGGGCCAAGCAACCTCTGGAAAGAAGGAGGAACCCGCCCCCAGCCCCAGGAATTACCTGTGCTCCCTGGAGGAGGAAGAGCCTTACCTCTCTTGCTTGAGTCAGCAGGAGCTTCGGCCATGCTCACAGCAGAGGCAAGGGGCCCAGTGGACCTGGGAGCAGGTACCTGTGCCGTGGCCTTGTGGGTGTGAGCCGCAGGAGGCTGGGCATCTGAGCCCCCACTCGGGGAACCTCTGAACCTACAGGGAAGCTGTCAGCTTCGACCCACAGCTGTCAGGACTCACACTCCAAAGACAAACGCCCAATCCGCCCCACCCCATTAGGAGAAAGAGAAAATGAAACTTTGTGTGGTTTTTCTCGGAAAGAAACAGAATCGAAAGCAGGACCCATGAAGGAGAGAGGGTGGACCTCAGCATGATGTGGCCAGGCAGCAGCTGGGATTAGCAAGGCTGGGCGCCTCTGAGATGGCCTTCCTCCCCTCCCAGCACCCAGTGCTGACTGCCTGGCCCCACATGGAGGACAGGATGCTTCGGTGGGTGAGTTCTCTGCATTTGTTCCTGCCTATCCAGGGACCCCACTTTAAGAAGCACCTGCTATGTGAATTCCAATGCATTGGCCTCCCCAGCTCTGCTACAGAGGAGGGCTGACTCTGCCTTCTTTCTTCAGAGAGGAAACTAAGGGATTTGATCTGTGATACCCAGAAGTCAGGCATGGTGAACCCCCAGCCCACACACCAAACTGAGGTCCCATGCTCATGGGAAGATGCTCCATAATTTCAGAATTGTGGGTGGGATGACTGCCTTCCTGCACCAACTTCCCACCGACCACAGGGCGGCACCTGGGACAGCGCTGCTCAGCAGTTAGGGACTCCCGCCGGAGGCCAGGATTTTGGGTTCAAACAGCCCCCACCACGTACTAGCTGTGTAACCTTGGACAACTTATTTATCCTGTTTCCTCATTTGTAAAACCGGGTCCTGAGAGCACCACTTCATTGGGGTGCTGGTGAGAACCAAGGGGGTGATCCAGCTAAGCAGTCTGGCCAGAGCCCCTGGCGTCATCCACAGGTACGAGAGCACTTGGGCACCACACATGTGCTTCTGGAGAAGGACCCATGGCTTCCACAATTTTCCAAAGGGTCCAGTGACCCCAAGGCAGTTCAGAGCTCGGTTCTCTTCAGATCAAAGAAGAGACTGGGGTTCAGAGAGGAGAAGGGCTGCGGAGGGCTGGGCCCTGGAGTCTCTGGGTTTGGGGTGCGGCAGGTTCCTACTTGGTGGCCCGCGGCCGACGGCTGGGGGTTGTGCCGGTCCCCACGCCCCCTCCCCACCCCTCGCCCCGAGGTTCTGCGCCCGGCTGCGAAGCAGCAGGCGGCCGGGGTTTGCCTGGACACTGCCTGCACAGCAAGCACCGAGCGGGCGCTTCCTCCTCAGCCGGAGGCAAGTTGGGGACTCAAGGAAGTCCCAGCGCCGGGCCGCGGAGGCCAATCAAATGCGACCTCGTGCGGCCAAGCGGGGGATGTTTTCAGTTCCAGGTGACCGCTTCTGCTTCCGGGTGCAGAGCCGGCGCTGCAGGGCAGGTCCGTCAGGACAGCACGCCCCAGGGGCCCTCACTGTCCTGTCCTGCAGAACTGAAGGCATGTGCAAGGCCGCCGGAGGTGACAAGGTCCCTCCGCGGGAGCCTCGGCGGCGCGCTCCCCGCGGAGCCCCCAGACGGCCCTGCGCGGCGCGGCGCGGGCGGGGGACGGCCAGCAGGGGGCGCGCTCCCTCCGCCCGGGGCTCGGCCGCGGGACACACCCCCCGCCCTCGTGGCCGTGGCCTCCGGTCCCAGGTCTTCACCCCTTCGCCTTCTTGCGTCCTCCTTGAATTCCACCGCCGCTGCTGGTCTCGTCTGCCCTGGGAGCCAGCGCCCCGGTGGTTCTCTGGCTGACCCTGTGGTCGGTTCCGTCCTCAGCCTTTGCACAACCCACCACCGCCCGAAGAGACCCTCCCTCCATCCGCCTTCAGGGCCGCCCCGCTCCTCCCAATGCCCCTCTGCCTCCTGGCCGGTTCGCCTTGACCTCTTCCAGATCAAAGGAGAGACTGGGATTCACAGAGAAGGGATTAGGGTTAGGTTAGGGTTAGGGTGAGGTCCCAGGCCGGTGGTGGAGCTCAGGTCTCTGGTGGGCTCCCTGCCAAGCCGAGGGACTTGAGCGCGATCCCGAGAGTCAGCCTGGCTGCTAGGAAGGTCACCTAAACTCAGTGGAGGAGGCCAGGGCCCATCGTGGCCCGTCTGGACAGCTTGGACGGCCACATGGAGCCTCTTCCCTGCCTCTCCGAGTTGTTCCTAGAAGCCAGAAATGAGTCACTGTGCCAGGAAGGCCAAGCGCCTGGGGAGGTGCCCTGGGGACAAAGATCCTGTCTCACTCACCCTCTTCTCCAGAGCAGTTTTGAGCTGCAACTCTGCTGTTCCCTCTCTGAGCCCCAGTTTCTTTAGCTATTAAGTAGAGATAACAAATAAGAAAAACATTTCCATCAGCCTTTACTGTGTGCTCATAAAATTTGCCCAAATTTGGAAATGTATGTGATGCAGCTCCATAACACAACTATAGGCCCTGCCACAAACAGGCAAGAAGCAAGAAAGAGAACAAAAACAACTTAATGTGGGCGGGTTCCACCTTTGCCTTCCTCGCACATCTGCAGCTGAAGCCATGAATCTGCTGGGAGCGTCTACAACACTGAGTGGGATGCTCACTTTTAAAGATTTGAATTAGCTTGTGTTCCTCCTCTCAATTTAAGAAAATTGGGAGCTAATTTTGACCATGAGAGTTGTCTTCAAGCCTAGATAGCAGTGGCTTCAACAGCACAGATGTCGTTCTTTTTCCTCTGGCAGTCTAGAGGGCAGTCCACGGGTGGTGTGCTCCCTTTGTTTCTCAACCTTTCGCAACCTCCATTCACAGGTTTGCCTTAAGTTCAAGAACGGCTGTTGGAGCTCCAAACCTCACATCTGCATTCCTTCCAGCAGGAAGGAGTAAAAGGAAAAAGGGCAGGTATCTCCCTTTTTGGAACACACATTTCAAATTGCCCATACTTCCACTAATAATCCCGTTGGTCAGAGACTAGTTCTGTGATCCTTACCTGCAAGGGATGCTGGGATAGATGGTCTGTATTCTGGGCCACCATGTGCCCAGCTAAAACTGGGATTCTATTACATTAAAATAGGGGACAACAGCTATTGGCAGAGGCCTGGCTGTTCCTGGTGTTTCAGGGCTCTTCTGCAAATCTGCTCTGTGCCCATGGAGGCCCAGGGAGGCTGAGTTCAAGGCAGCATCTTCCTGCTCAGAGATTCCCTTCCCATGTGGGTGGCCAGAGAGGACAGGAGCAGGCAGGGCGGCCCATCCTCCTCGCCACCTGGAGAGCGCCTGCAAGTCCAGGCTTCAAGATGGCGCCGCTGTTGCTGAGCGGGCCTCTCTCTGCTTGGAAAGTGTGCTCCTTTTCCATGGCTGGTGTTTTTCTGGAAGCTATTAGAACTCTCCGCCCAAACCAGATGATAATTACATGTTACCGATCTCTAGTCTTTGAGTTTTTCTCCGACTCTTTTTTAAAAGAGAGATATTTTTACTTCACATTGTGTTGGCAAAACCCAACCCTCTACCGGGCAGCGGGGAGTTATCTTGAGATTTCTCTGTGAATTTGGCTAGGGGAGGAGGAGGAAAGGCACCAAGTGTGGACGGCAGAGTGTCATTATCAGGGGCAAAGGTCGGAGCGCCAGGACCTGAGGGGGGCCTGGGTTGTCCAAGGCCTCTGGCTCTCCTGGAGAACAAGGAACAAAGACTGGCAAGTTGGCAGGCCCCAAAGGAGTGGCCCTGGCTCTGCTCTCTGTCCGTCACGGCAGAGCTGTTGGTGGGGACTCCAGCATCCCGAGTCCACTGGAGTCTGATGGACCTGAGTTTCTGGTCCTGGGCCCCCACTTTTTAGCTCTGTGCCTTGGCAAGTCTCTGCTCTTCCTGGGCCTCAGAAGCTCCCTTTGGAAGTGGCTTCGCTGTGGTGCCTGCCCCGTGGGGTCCTTGCAAGTCCCCGTGGGAGGGCCTATGGTGCACAGAGCACACAGCCCTGCTCAGTAGACAAGAGCTGGCCCTATTGTTGTATGCCACCCCAGCCTGTCCTCCTCTGTGGTGACAAAGCATCTCATTTGTCTATTTCCTCACTCACAAGATAGTTCCTGGGCCTTTTATATTTACTTATTTATTTTAATCAGGCCACTTGCTGAGCCCTGCTGGGCGGGAGAACGGCTCCTCGGCTGGGTCCTGGCTCCTGCCCACTCTGGCTGCAGAAGAGGCCACGTTGCCCACTTCCTGGGATAAACAGTGTGACCAGCTGAAGCCCGAGGGCTCTGCCACCCCAGCAGCACTGGCTGGTAAGTGAGACCCAGGTGGGCACCATTAGTACCTGCCGCAGGTGAGTGTGAGGTTGGGGGTGGACAAGCCAGGGCCCTGAAGGCCTGAAAAGAGCTGGAGATCACCTGGGGCAAAGAAAGGGCAAGCTGGGGGTCAGGGAGGTGGCCCTGGATGCTGGGGGAGCAGGTGGCAGGAGGTGGGTGGGATGAGGAGAGGCCACCGTGGCTGTGGTGTCCCATGGAGGGACAGTCTTCACAGCCACCTCCTTCTCCCCTATTCTTTTTACAATGACTGTGAAGAAATAAACTCAAAGCTTTTATTTTAAATTTTATTTGAAAACTTTTATTTTAAAATTGATTTTTTAAAAAAAATAATTTTGCTTTCCAAATTATTTGTCTAAAGAAATTCATTTAATTCCACTGGCACAATCTCTCCACTGAGCATTCTTCTTGGAAATTCTTAGCAAAGGATAAAATCTCTCCTGTAAATTCTCTTCAACTACAATGGAGTGCTGTGAGATTTTTTCCACGACTAAATGGAACAATTAATGGACTTGACTCATTGTTAGGTTTTCTACATGTTTAATCAGACATCGACTGATTCTGATTCTGTGATGGTTTTCCTTTTCTCTTTATATTTCGGAGCTCAGACATTTTCCAGGGCTCGTGAAGCATCAGTGGGCCTGAGGTTCCGACGGTCACTCTGTTTCAGCAGCCTGTTTCATCACTGTGACCAAAAGACCCAGCAAGAACAGTTAGAGGAGGAGAAGCTCCGGTGCTCAGGGATCAGAGGTTCAGAGCACCGATGGCCGACTGCCTTGCTCTGTGCCCGAGGAGATGCCGAAGTGCAGGGCAGAGAACGCACGGCCACCAAGAAGAGAGAACTGGCTCTGCTCACCAGGGACAGGTATAAACCCAAAGGCATGCCCCCAGGGTCCCACCTCCTCCAGCCACAGCCCACCTGCCTGCGGTTACCACCCAGTTCACCCACCAGGCTAAGGCTCTCATAATCCAATCACGTCACCTCCAAGCCTTCTTCATGGTCCCACACACGAGCTTTTGGGGGACCCTCAAGTGGGCCTGGTGTTCTGACTTCCATGCCTGGAGGTAAGATGGAGAAATGGAGCAGGGCCCGGGTTTCACCAGACTGAGGGTGGGATTGGTGCTGACGTTGTGAGCACTTCCGTGTGTTCACGGGTGGCTTCCGTGTAAAGTGGGTCTCCTGCTCAGAAATCTGACACAAGATGTTCCCTGAGAGACTTGGTAAAGGACAGAACGTATCTCCACCTGGAGCTTGTCAATGCCTGCTCCCCTGGCCTCTCCTGATTTTACCAAAGTCTCAGAGTGACCCTGACCAGCAGATAATGAGTACCAAGTCTGCATTTTATAGATGAGAAAACAGGAGCCGGGAGAGTTTGCCAAGGGAACTGGTTGACATGACAGAGCTGGTGGGTGACAAAGATGAAGTCCAAGGCTAGGCCGCTGGGCAGGGTCCAGCATGGAATGTGGGTGTGGTCACAGTTCTGCACAGATGCAGAGTGGGCTTCCTGGGCTGGACCACCCTGCAGAGGCCCTTCAGGAGGGTGCTGTGGTCCTCACTGTTGGAAGATGCTCGGGCCAAGCATGCCCAGGAGCACAGCCCCAGGCTGTGGAAGTGTAGATAACTGACCAGTTAGAAGAGAGGGGGTATTTAAGAATTTTCTCCTAATAAGTTTTTATACTGGTTTCATGTTGGAATGGTATTTGGGATATATTGGGTCACATGAAAACATCATTCATGTTTAAAAAAAAATGGGAACGTGGAGCCTGCACGTCTGCACGACCCTCTCGGTGCCTCTCCGGGAGCCCTTTCTCAGCCAGGTTTTCTCCCTCCCTTTCCTGTTCATTGAAGGGGCTGGGCACCCATCTGAGTGAACCGGGTTGTTTGGGAGGCGGCCCCAGACACGGCTGAGAGGTCAGAGGGAGGTGAGGGAGAGGGCAGGGCCAGACCAGTACAGGGTGTGGTCAGCTGGCCACCTTGTGGGCAGCCAGAGCTCAGTCCTACTCAAGACTGCCAGATGGTTCAGAGAATATGCCTGGGTGACCCACAAGAGCAAAGGGACTGGGCAAATGAGGCCCTTCTGGTCTGATGTGTGATAGGCAGAGGAAGATCCTGAGGCCAGAAGGGACCCCCAGGCAGCAAGACACAGGTGATCTCAGTGGGAAGTTGTCCCACTAGGACAGAAACTGAAAAGGCCAAGGGGAAAGGATGGGCACGGATGGCATTTGTCACAGTTCTTATCACGAACAATTACTCCTCTTGGAATTTAGGCCTTGAGTGGTTAATGCCCTGGAGTGAAAGCTGGGTGCATCCGGCAGTGGGGAGGATTTGAATCCAGACCAAGTGACCACAGAGCCACAGTCCCCAACCCCATGCTTGGATGACTCCTGTAAAGGTCAGGGAGGAAGGATTCTTTCTCCAGAAGTTAAAAAAAATCATTTAAAACTCAACCAGGTTAGATGCTTTTAAAGATAAACAACTATTTTGAGCTCAATAAAAGCTTTTTAATAAGTTGAACATGATGATTCTGTTGAGAGCCACAGCCAAAGGGGCCCCAGCAAACTTCCAGCTGCCAGCAAACTTCCAGCTGCCAGCTGATGATTGGCTCACAGCGGCCCCAGCAACATCTAGCCGATTGGCTCCTCTGCGGTGTTGTTCATTGGGCTGTTTCCCTGCCCTTCAGACTGCCAGCTGATGATTGGCTCACAGAGGCCCCAGCAACATCTAGCTGATTGGCTCCTCCACGGAGCTGCTCATTAGGGGACTTCTTTGGCTCCGCCCATGCAACCCAGCCAATCAGCCTCAAGAGCAGGAGGATTGTGGGAGGTGGTGAGGCTTGTGTTTGGTGAGAGGCTTGTGGGAAGCCGGTGGTGGCAGTTGGGCTCTGAAGGTTTTCCTGAGGAGCTGTTTTGTTTGGCGTGTGTGGTTCAAAAAATAGAGTTTGTTTCTTTTGACAAGTGGCTCCTGAATTGGCTCTCCTGATGTTGAGAGCCACAGCCAAAGGGGCCCCAGCAAACTTCCAGCTGCCAGCTGATGATTGGCTCACAGCGGCCCCAGCAACATCTAGCTGATTGGCTCCTCTGCGGTGATGTTCATTGGGCTGTTTCCCTGCCCTTCAGACTGCCAGCTGATGATTGGCTCACAGCGGCCCCAGCAACATCTAGCTGATTGGCTCCTCCACGGAGCTGCTCATTAGGGGACTTCTTTGGCTCCGCCCATGCGACCCAGCCAATCAGCCTCAAGAGCAGGAGGATTGTGGGAGGTGGTGAGGTTTGTGAGGGGTGAGAGGCTTGGGGAAGCCGGTGGTGGCAGTTGGGCTCTGAGGGTTTTTTCCTGAAGAGCTGTTTTGTTTGGCGTTTGTAGTTCTAAAAATAAAGTTAATTTCTTTTGACAAGTGGCTCCTGAATTGTGCCCAGCCAGACTGCGGCATTTGGTGGCTCGCACGGGGAGCGACTGAGGGTAAGTAAACTGCTTGCCCCTGAGGGCAGGGCGAGAGGATGGGTAGCCATTCTAAGTTTCCTCTTTTGTTTTGCTTCATTTTTGTTTTAACTTGCCTGTCCCTGGAGATGAGTGAGACGGAAGAAAAACCGCTCACATCTGAGGAAAAACTATTTGCGTCTGAGGAACAGATAGGGAGAAAGGACAGATACACATTTCAGAAGGATAGAAAGGCTGATATAATGAATTATTGTTCCATTTTTATTGCATTCTGTCTCAGTTTTGTTTGGTGTTATCTTGCTGGGTTGTATTATAGTAGAAATATGGGATCAGAAATTAGTAAAAAACAAACCGAAAGACTGTTAAGTAAATTATTAGAGGAAGGAGGCTTCCCAGTAAAATCAAGAGCAGTCAGGGCATACGTTGATATAATACAAAAATGTAGCCCATGGCTTTTTAAGGAGGAGTTGTTAGATATATCACAATGGAACCATCATGGTGAAGATTTAAAAAGAATAGAAAAGAACAACCCAGGGACTCTGCCAGTTGGCACATTGCCATTGTGGACGTTCATATCTGGTTTGCTTAGTCCAAAGCCTTCAGTTCAGACAAAGGTAGAGGAAGGAGAAGACATATTGATTCAAGTAAAAGAGAAGGTCTCTCAAGTTAGTCAGAAAGAGGAAAAGATTCAAGTAAAAGAGAAGGTCTTTCGAGCTAGTGAGACAGAGGAAGGAAGTTTAGAGCAGAAAAAGCCATCAGGGGAAAAGTTACAACAGGAGACTGCTAATAACACCTTTCTATCAGAGAGCGTAAGTGTCCAACCAACAGCACCACCTCTACAGGAGACTGCTACTAACAGCATTCTATCACCAGAGGGCATAAGTGTCCAATCAACAGCACCACCTCCATATGCTAGGAGGCTCCCAACCCCCGCAGTTGATAGTTGGGATCCTGAGACAGGATCTCAAGTATGCCCTGTATTTGAGGTAGGAGGGCAGAGAATTTACCAGGGTTTAAATTTCAAAACAGTGAAGGAGCTAAAAGAGGCTGTAACAACCTATGGTCCTCAAGCACCCTTCACTGTAAGCTTGGTCGAATCCATTACCAACTTAAACATGACACCAGCAGATTGGGCTAATATTTGTAAAGCTGTGCTAAATGGAGGACAATACCTGTTATGGAAGGTTGCCAATGAGGAATTTTGCAAGGAGACGGCTAGGCGAAATGCAGCAACTGGTTATCCTCAGAGAAATCTAGATATGTTGTTAGGAAAGGGACCTTATGAGGATCAGCAGCAACAAATTGCATATGATCCTGGTGTATATTTACAAATTGCTGTAGATGCAGTTAAGGCATGGAAGACTTTACAAGGACATGGAGGTTTACAAGGTCAATTATCTAAGATAATACAAGGAGCTAATGAACCTTACGCTGAATTTGTAGATAGGCTTATTCAAACAGCTACCAGAGTTTTTGGGAATACAGAACAAGCAATGCCATTAATAAAACAACTGGCTTATGACCAAGCGAATCGTTGGTGCAGAGATATCATTAGACCATGGAAACAGGAAGATTTAAACACATATATTAAATTATGTAGAGACATTAATGAACAAGAGCAAGTCATGGCAGCTGCAGTAAAACAGGCTTTAGATGCCAGAGACAATGATGAACAAGGGCAAATTGTGGCAGCTGCAGTAAAACAGGCTTTATATGCCAGGCCAAAAACATGCTACAATTGTCAATAAACAGGACATTTTAAAAGGAATTGCCCCATAGGAGGAGGGTTTAACAAAACTAGGTATCAAAGGAGCAGAATACGGGGTATTTGCCCACGATGCCGTAGAGGGAGACATTGGGCTAATGAATGCCATTCTCAAACCACCATAGAGGGTACTCCATTACATTGGGCTAATGAATGCCGTTCTCAAACCACAATAGAGGGTACTCCATTATCAAAAAACAAACAAGGACCAAGTGTTTATCCACGATATCGTGGAGAAAGGCATCGGGCTCCGTTGCCAAAAAATGGACAGAGGGCCCCAATGCTCCGGGGCCCCAAACCACAAATATACAGAGCACTGGAGGAACCCAGCAACCCCATCAGGGTAGTGACCAGGACACATTGTCCATCAGATCCCTCATCAGACAAACCAGAGGGAGTGCAGGGTTGGACATCTGCGCCTCCGCCAGATCAGTACTAACTCCAGAGATGGGAGTTCAAATCATTTCCACAGGGGTAAAAGGACCTCTTCCCAAAGGAACAGTAGGCTTATTATTGGGACGCAGCTCTTCTACTCTAAAAGGACTATTGATAAGTCCTGGGGTAATTGATCCCGATTATGAAGGTGAAATAAAAATTATAGCCAGTTCTCCAAAGGGTATATCAGTAATTACACCAGGAGATAGAATAGCACAGTTACTAATAATACCAAACCTACATGATAAATTTTCTAGTCATGCTGTAGAAAGAGGTTCCAAGGGATTAGGCTCCACAGGTGTAGATTGGGCTATGCTTTCTTTAAATTTAGATTCTCGCCCCATGCTAAAACTAAATATTCAAGGACATGAATTTAATGGGCTACTGGATACAGGTGCAGACCTTAGCATCATCTCTCGTCAAGAATGGCCAAAACATTGGCCATTACAACAAGCCACTCAAACGCTTCGAGGCCTAGGAGTGGTGACTAATCCCAATAGAAGCTCAATGGTATTAGATTAGAAGGATCCTGAAGGATGTGAAGGAACTATACAGCCATATGTATTGGATCATCTTCCCGTAAATTTATGGGGACGAGATGTCTTAGATCAATTAGGTTTGACATTAACAAATAATATCAATCAAAATGCACCCACTATTATGGCTAGACAAGGTTTTAGGAAAGGAAAAAAGATTAGAAAAACAAGAACAAGGTATAGCAGCACCAATACAAATAGATCAAGGAACAGACAGACATGGGTTGGATTTTCACAAAGGGCCACTGAGACAATAAAAATTACATGGAAATCAGAAAGACCAGTATGGGTTCCTCAGTGGCCCTTGACTAAAGAAAAGATACAAGTAGCCCATGATCTGGTCAAACAACAGTTAGCGGAAGGACATATACAACCTTCTGTATCTCCCCATAATACTCCTATTTTTGTCATCAAAAAGAAATCTGGTAAATGGAGATTATTGCAAGATTTAAGAGCCATTAATAATGAAATGGTCATTATGGGACCTGCTCAATCGGGGATTCCTCAATTGTCTGCTTTGCCAAAAACTTGGTATGTTTTAATTATAGATATTAAAGATTGTTTTTTTTCAATTCCAATTCATCCTGAGGATAGTCCAGGTTTTGCATTTACTATCCCTGCACTGAATCATGAAGGTCCTGATCAGAGATATGAATGGAAAGTACTCCCTCAAGGGATGGCTAACAGCTCAACTATGTGTCAAATTTATGTTAACAAAGTAATCCAGCCACTTAGAAATCAAAATCCTGAACTACAAATATTTCACTATATGGATGATGTATTATTAGCACACAAAGCTAAAAACACATTGCTAGAATGTTATGCCACACTTACAAATTTATTAAAAAATTATAATCTAGAGATAGCAATAGATAAAGTACAATTAAATTTTCCAATTAATTATTTAGGAGTTCTATTATCCTCAACCATGGTCCGTCCACCAAAAATTCAAATACGAGTAGATCAACTCAAATCACTTAATGACTTTCAAAAGTTATTAGGAGACATAAATTGGATAAGGCCTTATCTAGGTATTCCAACAGGAGAATTGGGACCTTTATTTGATATCCTAAAAGGTCCATCAGATCCAAATTCACCCCGAATGTTAATGCCTGAAGCAAGAAAGGCATTAAAAATCATTGAAACATATATGGAAAATATGCATTTGGATAGAATTGATATAAGTTTGACTTTATTATTTATTGTACTACCAACAAAAAATATTCCTACAGAAGTATTTTGGCAAGAAGGTCCATTATTATGGATACATTTATCTTATTCTCCTAACACTATTCTTCCTAGGTATCCTGAGGCTGTAGGACAATTAATACTCAAAGGAATAAAAACAGCAAAGGGAGTATTTGGAATTTCTCCCAATAAAATTATTACTCCATATACTATGAATCAAATTGATGAATTAGCTAATGAGTTAAATACTTGGGCAATAATCATGTGTAAATCTAATGTTTCATTTGATAACCACTTACCATCTAATCCTTTATTGTCTTTTTGGTCATTGCATCCTGTAATTTTTCCAAAAATGACAAGAAAAACACCTATCATGAATGCTCCAAATATATTCACTGATGGGTCAAATAATGGTACAGCAGCAATAGTTACACCTGATCAAACTTTTACATTTTTAGTACCCAAACAATCAGCTCAAAAGGTAGAGCTTAATGCAGTATTACAAGCTTTTGTGATGTTTAAAGATTCTGTATTTAATTTATTTTCTGATAGTCAGTATATAGTTAATGCTATAGTATCCCTTGAAGATGCTGGTAGGATTTCCCCCTCTTCTACTGTTTTCTCTTTGTTTTCCACTATACAAAGTTTAATCTGGGACAGAAAAGATCCATTCTTTATAGGACATATCAGGGCACATACAGGATTGCCTGGAGCCCTTAGTTTGGGCAATGATTTAGCAGATAAAACTACACATGACATACATATTTTGTCTACACTAGAAGAAGCTATACATTTTCATAAAAGGTTCCATGTCAATGCTAATACTTTACAAAAGCGTTTTAAAATAACTAAGGAACAAGCTAGACAAATAATAAAACAATGTCAAAATTGTGTGACCTTTTTACCACAAGTTAATCTTGGAGTCAATCCTAGAGGATTGATACCTAACCATATTTGGCAGATGGACGTCACATACTTGCCAGAATTTGGAAAGTTAAAATATTTGCATGTTACAGTTGATACTTCTTCTGGATTTTTGATGGGCTCCCTTCATGCCGGAGAAAAAACTAAAGATGTTATAGCTCATTGCTTACAAAATTTTGCCACTGTGGGCATTCCAAAACAGTTAAAAACAGATAATGCCCCTGGTTATACTTCTACCTCTTTTAAACAATTTTGCTCATCATTTGGCATTACTCATATAACAGGAATCCCATACAATCCACAGGGACAAGGCATAGTTGAAAGAGCTCATCAAACTCTTAAAATGTACTTATTAAAGCAAAAAGACGGAATTGGGAAGGGGTATATATTCCCCAAAGATAAACTTAAAATAACCCTTTTTACTCTAAACTTTTTAAATTTGGATTCATCAGGACTTAGTGCTGCAGAAAGGCATATGTATCCAAAAAATGTACATAAGCCCAAGGTACTTTGGAAAGATATTCTAACAGGACAATGGAAAGGTCCTGACCCAGTAATTGTCTGGAGTCGGGAGTCTGTTTGTGTGTTTCCACAGGAAGAACAGCAGCCGATTTGGATTCCGGAGAGATTAACTAAAGTCCTGCCCCAGTGATTGTCTGGAGTCGGGGGCCTGTTTGTGTATTTCCACAGGGAGAACAGCAGCTGATTTGGATTCCAGAGAGATTAACTAAAGCGATTTCTACAGACCAAAAAGAAGATGATTTGGTTCAAATCCATAACAGCTGATATCCAAAACTCCAATTTGGCTATCCTTACATCTGTGACAGAACCAGGATGCTTTTTTCAATATCTATTTTATTATTGCCCTTTCCCATATCATGAAGTTCTATTTTGTTTTTTGAGCTCATACAGACCTAGGTTAATGTTTTGCTGATCAGTTCTATTTTTTTTTTTGACTATAGAGTTTTTAAACATTGCAATGGAGATTTCACCTGTAAAAAGTTATAAGGCCTTTACTATTATGTTATGTGTTGTATGTATTATATTATGTGTGCACACTTGTGTTTTGTGTTATATATTTGAATGTACGTATGTCCATATATCATATATGATGAACGCTCATGAAAAAATGGATCCAAATATTTTTTTTATTCACGTGATTTAAATGGTTTAATTTAAATTGGGTAAATAACTATTAAGAATTGTTTTAATATGTAAACAAAAAAGAAGGTTAACAGATCTGTTTGTTTACTTTCACCTTTCCTTTTTATTATATTTAATAATTCTCTTCAAGATAATGTAAATTGTTAAGAAAATTGTTTTCTTTTAGTGCCTTCTGGAATGTTACACAATTTTTTCTTTAGCCATTATTGCCAGAATTCCTATCTTCATCCCAGTGCCGGTGAAGACAATGTAAATTGTTAAGAAAATTGTTTTCTTTTAGTGCCTTCTGGAATGTTACATAATTTTTTCTTTAGCCATTATTGCCAGAATTCCTATCTTCATCCCAGTGCCGGTGAAGACAAAGATAAAACTAATCTACATCTTCTGCAATAGCCATCACTGAACTGCTTGCAGATCTTGCCTAGACTATGTGTCACTTGTATGCATTGTGAACTCACTTGTATGCATTGTGAATTATCTGTTGGTGCAGCGACTTGTGGTAGTGTTGGGGTATTTTTGCTGATGATGTCATCGGTGGTACAATTTTCCAAAAGGAGCCGTCAATTGGCTTGGTGTATCTTCCTCCCTTCTGCTTGTCATGATCGTTCAGCTAAAATTTGGGGGCCAACAGAGGTGAGGCAAAGAACCTCACCCTCCGCTGGTACAAAGACCTCTCCACAGGTGTGGCTTTATACTGGACCGGTAGTCAATGACGGGTAAGATCCAATTACAATGGTACCAACCTAAGACAGGAGGCTGACGCCCTGAGGTCAGCTCATCCGAAGACGGGTAAGGACCATATGTAGTATTGGACAACCTAAGGCAGGCATGGTCCCTAAGCCACATGCTTGTTGTTTAAACAGAGAGGGGGAGATGTTGAGAGCCACAGCCAAAGGGGCCCCAGCAAACTTCCAGCTGCCAGCAAACTTCCAGCTGCCGGCTGATGATTGGCTCACAGCGGCCCCAGCCACATCTACCTGATTGGCTCCTCCATGGAGCTGCTCATTAGGGGACTTCTTTGGCTCTGCCCACATGACCCAGCCAATCAGCCTCAAGAGCAGGAGGATTGTGGGAGGTGGTGAGGTTTGTGTGGGGGTGAGAGGCTTGTGGGAAGCTGGTGGTGGCAGTTGGGCTCTGAGGGTTTTTTCCTGAGGAGCTGTTTTGTTTGGCGTTTGTAGTTCTAAAAATAAAGTTAGTTTCTTTTGACAAGTGGCTCCTGAATTGTGCCCAGCCAGACTGCGGCAGATTCCAGCCTCTGCTCTCAGAGTTGTCAGGCATGGCAATGAGGGGCCACCAGGGAGGGCAAGAGGGGGAAGAAGAACCAGAGGGGAAGGTGCACAGTGTGTGTGCACAGGCATGCACACACAGAGACACAGGTGCTGCATTCCACGGCTACAGAAACTCATGCACACATTCACTGATGCACACACACAGAGATGTGCACACGCAGAGACACGCACACACGCAGTGGCTCATGTGTGTGCACGTATAGATGTGTCTGTTTGAATTTATTTGCACACTGAAACCCATCACTTGCTCCAAACCCATCGTGAAGCCTTCGGGAGGTTTTATTTTTAGAAGTTCTCTTCTTCCAGGCAACTGTACAAAGCGCTCGAGCAAACACTGAGGGATCTGGCACGGGCGCCCCCGTGTTCCGTCTCGCTGGTTGGCTGGCATGTTCTTCTCCCACGGGATGTTCCGCCCCGGGCCCCTACTGCGCGGGGAAGCCGGCGCGCGATCCTCGCGAGCTCCGCGGAAGAGCAGCAGACCCTGGGGACCGGTCTGCGCAGGCGAGAGCTGCGTGGCGGCGGGACAAGGACAAGCGCTTCGCTCCCACGGGATGCATCGCGCCCAGGGTGGTGCAGTCCGCCGGGCGAGCTGCCTGGTACCTTCCTCGCGGAGCCTGAGCCGGCTCTGCCTTCTCAGTGCGCTCCTCCAGCCCTGGTCGGTCAGGGCCTGGCCAATCAGAACACTCCATTCTCTCCTCTGCGGTGATTGGCTCAGGGAGGGGCACACGCCCCAAGCCGGGCCAATGAGATTGGATTCTGGGACTGTTGCTTGGGGGGATTGACCAATTCCTTCCCCTGGAGTTCAGAGTAAGGAGGCGAACAGGAAATTACCAGAGGGCGGGACTTGGATGGTGGACACAGTCACCTGTGTAGCCCTGTGTACTTATGGGCCTGGCAGCTTATGATCTAGCTCAACTTTGGCATGCTGCTTTTAGTTCCCTTTTCTGCTAAAACCAAGGATAATTGGGTTTGGTCATCAATTTCAGAAAGAATTGATTAATAAGTTACCGTTAATTCAAAATGGTATAGAAACTTATTTTATCAGAGAAGAAACTAAAAGGCTGCCTTAGCTGGTTCAGGATCACTGGGGAACATCTAGGGCCGGAAGTAGTTTTGAGAGAATATAGGCAGTCCAGAGTCCTCTGTCGAATGCTTCGTTGTAGCTTCTACTTGTTCACCCTTAGGCATGGGCTGCTCACTAGGAGTTACCTGGCAGCATTAATACCAGGAGTTTCTTAAGGAGAAAATACTGTGTGCATCCTGAGAGGTGTACACCAGCTCTCCATCACAGGTTTGTTTATAAAGATGAAGGAGGAAATACAAACAACCTAGATACCCAACCTAGGGGGATCAGGTACCAAATTAGGAAATCTATTCCTAATGAATAGAATTCATTCCTAATGAAATGCTCTGAGCTATAAGAAAACCGAATGTAGAACTGTGTTTATTGGTGTGGAGAGGTATTCACAGTGCTTTGAGGGAAAATATACTTCCATTTTAAGATATTTGTGATTATGTATCACAGAAGAGTGTGAATCACCTTTCAGTGATTCATCGGTGATTTGTATTCTGTACTTCCTAATTTCTTTCTATAATAAACATGGATTACCTGTGTGCGTAGTAAAGCTCAGGCAGCTATAACAAAGTGCTTAGACTGGGTAGCTTAGACAATAGAAATTTATTTTCTCACTGTGTTAGAGAACAGAAGTCTGGGATCAGGGTGCTTGCATGGGTGGTCTGATGAGGGTGCTCTTCCTGACCTGCAGATGGCCACCTTCTCGGTGAGTGCTCAAGTGATGGGGAAGAATCTGGTGTCTGTATTTATTAGGGTGCTGACCTGATAGGAGGGTCTATCTCCCATCCTCACCTAGTCACCTCCCGAAGACCCCATCATCAGATGCCATCACCGTGGGGTTGGGCTTTGACATCTGAACTTATCTGGGGGATGCGATCCAGTCCACAGCCCTGTGTGATAATGATATTGCCTGAACTCAGTCGTTTACACTGCTGGGACAAGCCCTGGAGAGCCACAGGTGACTCAACCACACTGCAGGGTTGAATCTGATCACCACTGGTTCCCAGGAGCTGGACTGAGGTGGACAGGAAGTGAGGCGGGTGGTGGCCCAGGTGAGCCAAGGCCAGGCCAGGTCACTTCAGGGAGTCCAGTCACCTTCCCACCACATGTGGAGTCAGAAATAGAGATGCAGATGGAGTCCCAAAGGTAATCACAAAAGGAGTCCCAAGGGAGGGTGGGTCTGTGCTGGGAAGCAGGGCGGGGGCAGGGCTGCCCACCCCCCTCTGTTTAAGCAGGAAGGCACCAGCTCAGCCTGCAGGCTGATGAGCCACAGCTGGAGGGACTCTGTTATTTGAAGAGGAAGTGGCAGCCTTCAGAGGGGGGAAGCAGGACCTCGGTGGCTCCTTGAGAATGAAGCGCGGGCCTGGGGGACAGCTGGGCACCTGCTGCTTTACCTTCATAAAACTAATTGCAAAGCAGAATTCCGCATGGCCCCTGCATGTGGGAGGGACGAGGGTCCTTGTGTGGCACTCCCTGGGGGAACAACTGGACAGATGTGCCTGCCAGGCCCGTGGAAGCCAGGACTCAGACTGCAGAGGACACCCAGCTCACCACAGGGAGGTGGCCAGAGCTCTGTCTGCCACCTGGGTGTGCCCGGGAACCTGGTGGAGGGGAGAGTGCCAGGGTCAGGCTCAGGCTGTCTTGGGTCCCCATCCTGTCTTCTGTCTCACCTGATCATGCTCAAGGGGAGTCGCCTCCCTGAACTGCCGCAGTCTGGCTGGGCACAAATCACGAGCCACTCAAGCAGGAACAAACTTTATTTCCAACCCCCCGCGAACTCTCCAGGAATCCCCGCGAGAGCTCAACTGGAACTCAACGGGAACTCTGCGAGAACTCTAAAGTATTGGCAAAATGCTAGGCGCCATCCCAACTTGGCTGTGGCTCTCAACACTGAACCTCAGTTTCCTCATCTAAAAATTGAAGGCAGTGGCCATCTCTGCCTCCAAGGGGGTGAGGGCTACGTGCTACTCCAGGAAAGTGCTCAGTGTGACACCAATTCAGAGGAACTGGCAGAGGAAGTGAGCTATGCCACCATTATGGGCCCGGAATCAGAAGCCTCCTGTGCTGGCTTCTTGACACTGTGACAAAACCCCTGAGACAACTAGTTTAGAAAGACTAACTGTTTATCCAGCTCGCGGTTCTAAAGTTTCCATCTAAGATCAGCAGGGCTATTGCTTTGCCCTTGGGTGGGGAGCTAGGTGGCAGTGTGTGGGTGGGACTGGGAAAGCAAAACTTCTGTCTGTCACAAGGCAAAGGACAAAGAGAACAGGAAGGGATGGGGTCCCGCAGCTCCCTTTGAGGCACACCCCAAGGACTAAAGGACCTTGCATCAAGTTCCACCTCCCAAGTTCCCTGGTGCCTCCCAGCGGCACCACTCTGGGGACCAGGCATTTAACACGTGGGCATTTGGGGACAGTCAAAATCAGAATGGTAGCACCTCCCCCTGGGCTTCAGAGCACAGACTGAGCAGCTCTTTGGGCCAAGGATTCCTGACCTGACCTGGACACTGTGGGTGATGCCAGTACTGCCTGCCAGTTACCAGGAGGGGTCAGCGAACCCTGGGTCTGGTACAGGGCTGCACTGACATGGAAAGTGCTGGTTCCCAAGAGGAGAGGGCAGCAACATCCCCACCCTGTGCCCTCAGCAAGAGGACCTTATAGAGCCTCCATCATTAAGTGGCTTGTGTTCCCTTCCCTCGGACCTGGGCCAGCCTGGGGCTTCCTTGGCAAACAGAACGTCCTGGGTCTCAGCTAGACATCAAGGGGACTTGTGAGCTTCTGCTGTCTGTGGGATCCTTGCCCAGATGCCATGTGAAAGGCCCGCTGGAGGGCCAGGGACCACTGGAGCAGAGGCAGTGCTGAGGCCCGCTTGGAACAGTAGCACCCACCATCCCAGAGCTGACCAGGAGGACAACTGAGCCTGGAGGAGAGGGCTCATGGGCTCCAGTCAGCAGAACTGCCTCTGCAGTGTGTGAGGGCTCCTGAAGCCACCGAGTCCTGAGGTGGCTTCTTAGGTAGCAGTAGCTTGCCGACACGGCTATCTTGATCACTTCTGGTTGATGTTTTACATGTCCTGTGTGGGTGGACTTTGAGACCCTTTCTCCAGAGCCAAGGCCCATCAAAGCCTTGGTTGTGCTGATTGTGCCCCTGTCCCCTGCACCAGGGAGCTCCACGCAGAGTATGCAAATAACTTAATAAAAGACAAACTGTCCAAGTGGGCAAAGCGTTGAAGAGACTTTTCTACAAAAATGTATAAAAGATCAAAGGGGCATGTGAGAAGATTCAGAGCACCATTGGTCATTAGGGAAACGCAGACCCAAATGTCACTGAAATGCCACAGCCTCTCAGATGGCCATCTAAGAAGAAAGGGGAGAGAGCAAATGCTGGCCAGGATGTGGAGAAGCTGGACTCCTTACTCCCTGCTGGTGGGCTGTGAACGGGGCTGCTGGATGCTGCTCACAACATCAACGTGTGATCCACGGAGTCTGCTCACGGGTCTGCGTCCAAGAGCAAGGCAGCATCTGTCATGGGCACACTTTCCATAAATGTTCATAGCAGCATTATTTATAAGACAGCCCCAAAGTAGAAACTGCCCACCAACTGATGAATGGACAGACAGACAGACAGAATATGGTAAACAGAAAACTATTCAACAACAACCAAAAATAAAGAGCTGTTTCACTGGACCACATGAACAAAGCTTGAAAATATTTCACTAAGTGAAAGATAACCAGACACAAGGCACCATATCGTGCATGTCTCCACTTTTATAAATATCCAAAATAAGTAAATTCGGGGAGATGGAAAGTAGACTCATGGCTGCCAGGGGCTGGGAGAGAGAAGAGAGGGGGCACTGCCATGTGGGGGGGGGGGAGTTCATGTTGAGAAAGTTCTGGAACTAGTGGGTATGACTGCACAGTTTTGTAAATACACTAAAAACTGTTGAATTGCATGTTTATGAAACGTGATTTTTATGGTATGTGACTTATATCTTAATGGTTTAAATGAAAAGTTAAGAGAGAGATGCAGGGGAGCTTCTGTTTTTAGCTCTGACGTGTGAACAACTTGGATGTGATCCCTGTTGTCTTTCCAATAAGAGAAAGTAGAGCAAACTGGTCATCAGCAACTTTTCTTTGACCTGTGAGATGATCGAGGCCGATGTAAGGACATAGCAAGGGGTTAAACATCTGCAACCCAAAGAGAGAGCCCGGGCCAGGAGCCCTGCTGGTCAGCATCTTGGTCGTGGGCTTCCTAGTTTCTGGAATCCAAGAAAATAAATTTCTACTGTTTATTCCCATCTCTGACTTTTTATTATGGCAGCCCAGGCAGATGAAGAACCACATTTTCTAAAAATGTGGTATAGCATTTTCAGAAATTGGACTGAGGATAGTTGTATATCATGAACTCTAGGACAATCGCTATTTTTTTCTTAAATAAAGTGTTGTTAATATATTAAGGGAAATGAAATCTTTCGTAATTATCAATTACAACCAGAGAAGTCAAAAAAGGGGAAAGACTAAAAAAGACATAAGGAATAAGTACAACAATGAGAAAATAATTACACCATGGTAGATAATAGTTCAAATATATAAATAATCACTTTAAATATGAATGGTTTAAATAAATCAATTAAAAGACAAACAATGCCAGGATAAACTTAAAAAATATTATATGTTGTCCATAGAAACTCACTTGAAGCATAAACCTCAGTCGAAGAGTAAATGAATAGACAAATATATATTACATGAACACTGGTTGAAAGAAATCTGGAACAGGCATATTAATTTCAAAAACATAGACTTCAGAACAGGGTAGGTTTTCAGGGTCATTACATAGCAGTTAAAGGGATAATTTCCCAAGATGCATGCACCTAACATAGGATATCAAAATATGTAGGTCAAAAACTGAGATAAATGAAGTAAGAACTAGAAATAAACTATTATAGTAGGACTCTTAGTACCTCTCTTTAATAACTGATTAATCAAGAAAGCAGAAAATCAACAATTATACAGTTGATAGGTACAACTACCAATCACCTTGATATAATTGGCATTTTGTAGAATTCTCCATCCAACAGCCAATAATGAATTCTTCTCAGGCTTTCCTGGAACATTCACCAGGCTGGACCACGTATGGGCCATGCAATGCATCTAAGCACATTGAAAAAAATAGAAATCATGCAAGGTGGGTTCTTAGATGACAATGGAATTAGTCTAGAAACCAGTAACAGAAGATTGTTGGAAAATCCCCACATAATTGGATACTATACAACTCCTAAATAACTAATGCATAAAGGAAAAAAATGGTAAGGAAAGTTAGAAAATAATTTGAGATGAATGAAAATAAATATAAGCTAAAATGTAAGGGATGCAGCTAAAGTAGTGCCTTCAGGGATATTCATAGCACTCAAAAGTATAGGTCAGAACAGAAGGAAGGTCTCAAATTCATAGTCTAGGCTAACACCTCAGGAAACTATGCAAAGGAGATCAGAGTCAGCCTAAGGCACAGAGAGGAGAGAGACAAGAAAAACGAGAGCAGAGACCATGGGAAATAAAAACAGGGGAGCGATAAAGAAAATCAGCAAAACCAAAAAGTGGTTCATTAAAAATATCAACAAAACGGACAAACCTTTAGCTAAGCTAACCAAGGAGAAGAGAGGAGTCATGGACTACCAATGTCAGAGAAAAAAAGAAGTGTCATCATTACTAATCTCCTGTACAGAGGAATACCTATCTCTACATGCTTGGTAACTTGGATGGAATACCTATATATTACCTCTCTAACCTGAATGCCTATATTGATAAATAAATAAATTAATTTATAATTAATAACCTAATTAATTTATAACCAATTACCCCGGCCCCAATGGGTTATTTGGTGAATTCTGCCAAACATTTAAGGAAGAAATACCAATTTCCCACAATCTCTTCCAGAAAGTAGTTAGCTAACTCCTTCTATGAGGCTACCATTCTCCTATTGCCAATATCCTAAACAGAAATAGGAAATGATACCCTAAACAAAGACTACAGACCCAAATCTTTAATGAAGATAGAAGCAGAGCTTTTCAGCCAAACAAAAATAAATCAAATTCAGCAACGTATAAAAACAGTATTCACCACAACCCAGAGAGATGTACTGCAGGTATACAAGGTCAGTTCTAACCACAGCATTCACATCGACAGACTAAAGATAAGAACCACAGGATGACACCAGGGACACAGGAAAGGCATCTGGCAACACCCATCACTCATCTTTGATGAAAGGTAGGAACGAAGGTCTGATGGACCGAATGCTTGTGGCCCTTGAATTAATATGTTGACCTTCTCATCCCCAAGGTGGTGGTTTTAGGAGGTGGAGTCCATGGAAGGTGACTGGCTCATAAAGACCAAGCTTCCGTGATTGGCATTACCCTTATAAGAAATCTGAGGATCCTGGAAAGATGATTCCCTGACCCTTCCCTCTTGAGAGGACATGGAAAAATGAGAGCTGTCTGTAAACCAAGAAGGGCTCTCCCCAGGCACAAAATCTGCTGGCACCTTGGTCTTGGAATTCCAGCCTCCAGAACTATGAGAAATAAATGTGTTGATTATAAGCCCCCAGCCTGTGGTATTTTGTAAAAGCAGCCCAGTGACGAGAAAAGAAGCGCTTCGAGCTGACATAGAACATTTACACAAAAGCTGTAAGCTCACATGATGCTTAGTGGTGAAAAACTGCTCCCCAGATCAGGATCAAGGCAAGGCTGCCCCCCCCCCCCACACTCCACTCTGCTCCATACTGCACTGGAAGCCTCAGGCAGTGTGATAAGACCCAAACCAGAAAAAAAAAAAAAAAAAAAGAAAGAAAAAACAAAGAAAGAGATAGCAAAGGAAAAAATAAAACTGCTTCTGCTCATAGATGACAGGAGGATCTGTGTAGAAAATCCCCAAGAAATGACAATGGCAAAAAATAAAACCTCCCAGAACCCACAGGTGATAGTAAGCATGTTTCAGAACTCAAGCAAAACGTACAAAAGGCAGCGGCTTTCCCACACGCCTACCGTGACCAGCTGGGGTTGGAAATGAAGAAACAATAGCCCCATCTGTAAGAGAAATGAAGTGTGTGTGAGGTGGCTATGCCTAACACTGTGGAACTCTGATGGAAGATCCGAGAAGATCTAAGTAAATGGGCAGCCTGTGTTCGTGGATCAGGAGATTCCAGAATCCCAGGTCCTGAAGAAGACAGGGATTCCCAGCTCAACCCATCGACTCAGCGCAATCTCCATCGCAGAGAACTATTTAACAGATATTGAAAGCAATAGACCCGCAGCACCGAAGAGAACAAGAACAGTCGGGGGCATCTGAGCTGAAGACTTACTAGGAAGCGATAGGAATCGTAAGAATTGACAAATTGATCAGTGGAACAGAATAAAGGCTTAGAGAAAGACCCATACCAGCAACTGATTTTGGACAAAGGAGCAGGGTGGCTCCATGTAGGAGAGAGAGTGCTGGAACAACCAGACATGGTAGCGTCCACCTAGACAAAGCTAGCCCTTCGCAAGACCCGCTCACAACAGATCGTATGATCTGGAGGTCATGTAGCTGGGACCGACCTAGCTGGCTTGATACCTGTGCCCACAGAACTCTGCGTGGGAGTGTCCTAGCAGCTCTGGTCCTCCTTAGAAAGTGGCAACAAAAAATGTCCTTCAATAGGTGAAGGGATAAATCAAATAGGGCACATATGGAATGCTGTTGGCCATGAAAGGAAACAAGCTGCTAAGCCATGACAAGGAGACGGATGGATCTAAAATGCATATTATTAAATGAAAGAAGCTGGTGGGAACAGGTCACGTACCATATAACTCTAGGGACGTGGCATTCTCTGAAACATGGAACTACAATGACATTGAGAACAGGGTCCTGGGGGGGGAGAGGGTTAAATAGGTGATGTGAAAGGGATCTTTTAAAGGGCAGTTCACTATTCCGTAATGACCCTGTAGTGGTAGATAAATGACCCTACATGTTTACCAAAACCTGTAGATCTTTACAACACAGAGAAGGAAACAGAGCTGGGCTGTGGCTCAGTGGCAGAGCGCCCGCCTCGCATGTGTGAGACACTGGGCTCCATCCTCAGCACCACACAAAAATAAATAAACAAAATAAATATGTTGTGTCCATCTATAACTAAAAGAAAAAAAATTTAAAAAGAATGAAATTAAATGTATGTAAACCTTTTTAATTTTTTTTTTTTAACCAGGATGTTGGGGGATCCCATGATGAATGCAGAATTTGCCAAGCGTACAAAACAGCCTCACGGACAGGAGACAGCTACCAACCTAAGTGACTTCAGGCATGAGTGAAGTCTGCTAGGGCGAAGGCAAGGGCCCTGCCTGCCGGACAGCTCTGGCTCTGGTGGTCCACGTGCTTTCCCTGGGGGTCAAGGATGCTACTAACGGTCTGGAGCAGTCCCATCACCCGAGAATGGCCTTCCACTGTGGCGGGGAGGGTGCAGACAAGCCAACAGAGGGGCCAACCCAGGTCAGCAGACGCACCCATGTCTCCTAGCCCCAGCATCTGAGGGGGCCTGGAAGTCAAGGTGCCTCGGTTGCCACAAGCACACCCAGGACCTGGACCTTGGTTCCCAACACGATTTACGGTGGTCAAGGCAAGGCTGGGGCACGGGAGGATGCCCCACAGTCAGGGTGCTCACCGAGCACAGCACCTGACCTTGATGACTCAGCTCATGAGGTGGACTGGGGTCCCCGGGACAGAGGGGCCGACTGGCCAAAGCTGGAGTGATCTGAGCAGCAAAACAGAATGAGCATCGCTGCGTCCACACGGGTAGGAGTGACTGAAGAGTCGCTTATGAAGAATTTCAAACGATTTGTGCAGATTCCTCGTCCCAGGAGGTGGGGATCAGCCCTCCGCTCCTTCCTAGTGAGCAGGGCTCTGTGACTCCCTTCCTAAGAGTGCAGTGGGAAGGTGAGGACCTCGGCAGATGACACTTCCTTCAGGGGAATAGGGCCAACCTCCGCAGTGACAGGCCACATGGACACATTGATAAGGTGTCCCCCTCTCTGGGCACATTGATAAGGTGTCCCCCTCTCTGGCTCCTCCCCAGACCATGACCCCAAGGTAAAGAGACAGTAAGGGGCTTCCACCAGGTGCCAAGCAGTGCCAAGAGGGACTTAGGTCCTCAAACACAGGGGACAGCTGGGAGACTGTCACAGTCCAGAGGAACGGGAGGAGGTTGGAGGTTGACACAGAACTAACCACAGTGGAAACTTCTAGATGGGACCCTCGAACACAGAGGGGGAAGAACTAAGGAACTCTGCATAAAGTCGGGGCTTTAGTTCGAGGTCATTTTGATATTGATTTGTTAATTGTGACAAATATACCACGCTGGTTCCAGGTGTTGATCATATGTAAAACTGGATATAGGGATACCTTATCATCTCGATTTTTCTGTTAAATATGAACCCTGTTATGAAAATAAAATATGTCTTTAAAACTTTCTTTAAAATGTTGCCGAGAAGAAAGAATGCCCCCTTTTGTGTGTCTGAGCGTGATGTCTGGGGCAGTAGCAGCCAGCTTGCAGCCATGTGGGAGTCTAAAGCAAAGGGCTACTTAGCAAATACTTCTGGCTCTCTGGGCCACGTGGTATCTATAGTTAACTACTCAACTCGGTCCTTGAAACACAAAGGCAGCCATAAACATTGAATCATTAAACTGTTGTGGCTAGTGTCCAATAAAACTTTATTTACAAAGGCTGGCAGTGGGCAGCTGGAGGGTTGGTGTCTGGGCTGCAGTGTGCTGGCCCCTGTTCTAGAGGGCAGATGCACACAGCAGGGTCCAGGAGGCCATGCACTCCCTTTGAAACTAGCGCATTTCCTTGGGGCTCACACCACTGGACACTTATTTTCCATTATTTGCAGCCAGAAGCCCCCAACCCTGGACAAAGCTTAAGAGAGCTGTTCCTGGCCCCCAGGGTGAATGTGAGAGGGCTCATTCTGACCCGGGTGGGGCAGCTGTGCAGTGCATGCCTGCTGGCCTGACTGTCACGTGGAGACTTTGAGGAAGTGGCGCGGGGGCAGCATGGGACGCTGGGATAGCACACCCAACTCTTGGAAGCTGGTGAGGCAGGCGGCTGAGTGCTCTGCCCTCCGTTTCCTGGGTGGAGATGGGGCAGTGGGAGGATGGAGGCGGCTGGGGAGTGCAGGCCTGTTTGCCTGGGGGTGTGTCCCCTCTGGATGATGGCTGGGAGTCTGGGGCTGGCCTCAGGCAGCTCAGCGTCCTGGGGAGCCATGGATGCCACATGCAGCAAGTGTCAGTGGCGATGGCGTGGAGAAGCCTGGGCATCCTGGAGGCTTCCTGGAGGAGGTGCTGGCTGAGTGGGTCCCCATGCTTGGAGGAGGTCAGGACAGCCAAGGGGCTGAGCGAAGGGCCTCTGGGCAGGAGGGCAGTGGTGACACAGGCACGTGGTGAGAAAGCTCAGAGGTGCACCCCATTTGCTTTCTCCTGGGGCATCTGTGGGCTCCTGAGTGTCAGCATCCTCCTGAGGCTTCCTCCAAGGAACCGCGGGGGTTCCAAACCCCCACCAGATTGGGGTACCCCTGTGGGGGTGTCAGCCTGGCCCCAGGCTGAATGGTGGAGGCGAGGAGGGGCCCCTGCTGATTAGGAGGTGCTCCCCACCCACATCCAGGAAAGGAAGAGGGACGTCAGAGGCAGTGATGGGGGACAGACAGGGCTCTGGCCAGATGGACAAGCTCATTGCTCATTGCTCATTGCTCCGACCAGACCCCAGAAGTTTCTCAGAAGGCACCAGATGCTTACAGTATTTTCAGCTTACCTGGGTTTATCTGGAGGTAACCCCCACCCTGGGTGGGGGAGCACCATCTCCCAGCTTGGAACGCAGCTCCGTGGGCCTCCCACTGGCTCCTGTGGCCGCTCTCCTGTTGGCAGAGGTGCCGGTGAGCACGTGCGTCTCTGACACCAGCACAAAGGGGGTCTATGGCACGGGCCCTCCCTGCAGCCAGCCTGGCATCCAGAGTGTTAAAAAAAAAATAGAAACAAAAAACCCAGGGAAGTGAAAGGCGAGCTGTTGGGAATGTGGAGCCGCCAGCTTTGGGAAGGGTGGCGTGTCCCTGCTCCCTGCCCGTGCTGTCTCAGCTGCCCTCACTGCCAGTTTGGAGCTGAGCTGCTGACTGCTCCAGCTGTCCTTCTGGGAGGGGTCCCACCCGGCTGGAGCCCGAGACTCCTCTCCATGGCTGGAAAAGGCTCCCTGGTCCGTCCTGACTCCTGGAAGAAAGGCCTGCAAACTGGTCCAGGAGGCTCAGGGAGCCTTTGCTCATAGCATAGGAACCCTACGCAGAGCCCGAGTTCCTGGAAAGAGCAGCTGACGCCCGTGTGCTGGTGCCTCCCCCGCTGGGCACTTGCAGGCCTTACCTGTGGACCCAAGGGCAAGCATCTCATGGTACGCCATCAACCCTAGTCCACAGACAGGGTGACGAGGATCTGCAGGGGCGTGACCTTCGCAGCTCAGAGTGACTCAGACTCCAAAGCTAGAAGGGACCGCCCATGGCCCTGGCTCTCAGTGCTTAGAGACGGGAGGTCTGGCTTCTCCCCAGATCCTCATCTCTGAGCTCCTCTCCCACCAGGAAGAGGGAACAGGAAAGCCAAGGCAAATGGGTGCTGAGTGCTGCCCTAGTCCAGTGGGCTGTGTTCTCCCACGGCGCGAGGTCCAGAAGCTCCAACCTGGCTGAGGCCAGATAGCAGTCATCCTGGCCCCCACCTCTGAACTGGCTTGATGGGACTTTGAAGATGACTCTATTTAAGACAGTTTCTGTAGTGCAGTTTCTATAGTGGATACTGTGGGGTCCTACTGTGGGGTCCCACTCAGGATCCCTGGAAACCTTTATAGGGGTCTGCACACCCCTCCTCCAGACTCCGCATGCATTGCTGAGGGCTGGCAAGTGGGTGGACCACTCTGGGTCCTCTTTGCTCCAGTCTTATGCATGAGGTCAGAGGGCCTGGGTGTCCACCTCTCCTGGTGCAGCTACCCCAGAGACCCACAGGCCCCAGAGGGATAGGCTGAGCTGGGACTTGACCTAAAACCACCTCCTTCCCTCACTTTTCTTCCCCCTCTGACCTCCCTTAGTCAACCCCCTGAACCCAGGAGGACACATCCTAAATCCATCCATCCCTTGCACACGAGGCCACGTCTCACGGTTCTTCTGGAAGAAACCCACTTAAGATACTTCCTTGCTCTCAGACCTTGTCTGAATTTTCATCATGCATTGGTAAATAATGATCTCCCCAGAGGGAGGAAAAGCATACAATGTTTTGGAAACTATTAACCCCAGTAGCCACCCTTTTTTTTTATTGGAACGATGTTGGAGTAGGTGTTTTCACTGGGCTTCCTGAGCTAAAACAGAAAGGTTGAGCCACTCAACTTAAAGTTGCAAAGCAGTGCTGAGATATCTCTCTCTCTCTCTCTCTCTCTCTCTCCCCACTAAATGCACCCTGGGGTTGTTCTAAAAAGTGGCAGGGGGTGGGAGTTTGGAAGGGAGAAGAGCAATACAGCCAAAGAAGTTGAGAAGCCTTTTCCAAAGAATTGTAAAATTTATTGTCTAAGTATTGCAGCTTTCAGAGTGTCATCATTGCCACTAATGATCACTGATACACAACAAGCAGCTTCTCCAGGCCTGTGGATGGGCGTCCAGATACAGAGTCTTAGGCAGCAGCCACTCGGGCTGCACCCGGCGTGCAAGGAGAGCTTACAGGAGTTTCACTTAACAGAACGCGGGAAATGGCTGCAAAGGAAGCGGTCAACGGCAGAAGGCCACGTGCAAGCATGGCGGGCGACCGGCAGCGGCGGGAAGTCGAGTGGCCTCTGAGCTCCAGGGCCCAGCGAGGTTCCCAGCACAGCTTCCGGAAAAACAAAGCAACAAAACAAAACAGACACATTTCCTTCCATATCATCGGACGTTTTGAGGTTCTGGAAGCTGTGTTGCACACGGGGAAAAAAATTATCTGAAACGTACAATTCACGGGGACAGCGGATAGGACAGGGGACGGACCCGGTTCTGGCCTGCCCTGGTTTTTGCTACATGAGGGGAAAGGGGTCGCTTACTCTTTGCAAAAAACATCGGGCTTTTGAAAAGACGGGGGCTCCTGGTGCACTCTGGGGGTCCGTGCACAGACCCCGGCTCTGCAGAGAAGTGTTTCTCTGAAGGAAACATCGGGGTCACCCATGGGCACCCCAAAACCAACTGGTCCCCCTCAAACCAGCCATTCCCAGGACCCCACCTAACCTCCCACTGGAAAAGGGTGGTCTCCGAGAGGTGCTTCAAAGACAATGAGGTGACCACCAACATCGCCAGCAGAGTGTGCCCAGAGCCGTGGGGGCCCGCGGGGAAGCGGGGAGCTTCTCCAGCACTGGTTTCCAGATGAACACCCCCCATCGGGTTTCTGGGTGTCCACTGCCCTGCCAACCCCCTTCTCCTTGAAGTTCGGCAACAGTCATCCATGGGCATGAAGGCCAGGGACCCTGGACTTCTACACTGGTTGGAACCAGAGGGGTGGGGATGGGCCCTGCCCTCAGGCCAGCTGAGGTCAAAGCCACGCACTCCCCCTCCCTCTTCACTACAGCACAGGCCACCCCACGAAGCAACAAGATTCAGACAGCCTGTCCCCAGAGGGACAGCAGGACGGTTCCCCTGGCTGTGGCTGAGGACACATGCACAAATGAAGCCCACTTTTCTAGGTTTGGGAGTCACGCACAGTCCTGGACCAAGAAGACCACAGGGATAGGAGGCCGGTGCCTCGCCGAGTGGGCCCATCCAGGACAGAGGGGTGAAGACGCCAGAGGGTGACGGGGAGCCCTTTGTGAACCAAGGGAGAGGATGCCAGTCCCGGGGAGTGAGGCACTGTCCAGGAACGTCCCGCCAGGGGACGAGAGGGTGATTGCTTCCTTACTAAGGCACCAGAGACGCTTCCCATCAAGGAAGGTTTCGCTGGAATATCTGTGTGTCCCTGGACCTTTCAGGGCAAGCTATACTGACTTCTCCGCACGACCTTGAGAAGAATCCTCTTCAAGGCCCCACAGAGGCAGGTTCTGCTACTGAGGTATGGGGACTTTCTGCGGAAAGCTCGGGCCCGGGTTTTGGGGTCATCACATTCTTAAAATACCCCTCGAAACAGAGGCCCAGCGGTCAGAACTTCTGAGCCGTTTTCAGGTACAAAGTGGCTTATGTCCCATGCCTCCTAGATCCTTCTCTTAGGTCAGTTGACTGGGTAGCATTTGCCCCAAACGAGGGGACATCTCCCAGGCCCAGAGGGGACGGCAGTGTGGGAGCCTGCCCTATCCGCAGGGGTAGGGGTCCCTCCTGTGTAGCAAGTCCACTGTGAGAAGACCCCGAGCTCCAGCCACAGCCCCTGCTGGACCCGAGGGCCCCTCTTGTCTCCTGTCACCTCTATTCACCTGTGCCCAATCCTACTCCTCATCAAGGGTCCGGCCAGTCCCAGTCTGCGCAGTAAGGACTTGCTGGACAAAGCTGACCAGAGAAAGATGCAGGTGAGGACACAGATAGCCATCAGCAGTGGCTGTTTCCATGGGGAAGGGAATGCAAACGTGGGGAGGGAGGTAAGGAATTCTAAAGCCTGGAGCAGGCTTTCTGTTGGTCTGACTATCATCCCAATTTAACCCTTTTTTATGCCAGGGAGACACCTGGCTGTCACCTGTCACCTCAGGTGGTCTGTTTATTGGCCCCTTAGGTCAAAATTGATACGTGAATCAGAGCCCATGGGGAGGACGCCAAATGCCACGCTTGAGGCCTTTCCTAGGAGTCAGTGCACTGCACTGACCTTGGCACTGACCTTGGCCTGCAAACGCTGGGGCCAGCTGAATCACCAAAGCACTCTGCAGGAGCAAGCCGGGTAGAGCCCCTAGAGAGCATCCCTAGCAGCACGCACAGCGGGCGGCCCCAGCTTGCCAGCAGCACCCTGCCCTTCCCATGGGACCTTTGCAGTTTAAAAAAGAGGAAGAAAAACTAAAATTCCTTCGTTAGCAGTTTATTTTCATTTTGGGAAAGGCGAAATCCACCAGCTGGAACCTGGCGCCTCCGGGGGAACTGTCCTGATTCGCCTGCCATCCAAAGGCTATTCTGGCCCAGAAGGAAGAAATGTGTCCCCTTCGGTAGGGAATGTATAACGTGGCAACAACCTATCGAGACAGAAGCATGTGCGCTGCAGAAGCCCTGGTGGGCCTCTCCAGACCCCAGGGCACCCCTCTGCCTGAGGTCCACTCTGAAGCTCTGACCTGTCTTCCTCCAAGTCTCAACAAACATGATAGAAGTTTCCATCAAACAAGCACTGACATATTTATATTAAAAAATAGTGCAAAATCTCAACATTTATATAAATAACTCTAAGCCCCTGCTTTGTAGGTTTTTTTTTTCTTTACAAGGTAATACACACTTTCTGAGTTGGCATCAAAAATTGCCATTTTTTTTCCTCTTCTAGTTCAGAAAACAACTTTTTCAATAGGCCTCTTCTAATACAAAAATACTCCTGCCCTCGCACATACAGTTTCTCTTATTTTATATATATTTATATATATAATATTGCAGATCTTTAAACAAAGGTTTTGTGCAAATATGTCTTTAAAGTTAAGTGAAATCATCATAAACAAAAGAAAATTAAGCATTCACCACGCAGCTCAACTGGGAACAAAAGACTACTGCAGGATTTTTTTTTTCTCTTTTGCCTTCAAGACAGCTCAACAAAGAAACTTTTTTTTTTTTGTTTTGTTTTGTTTTGTTTTTGCAAGCTTTCTGAGCTTGTGCATTCAGACCAGACATAACATGTAAATATTTATACACGGAGGGTGTGTGTCACCCTGCCCTCCTCTCTTCTCCTTTAGGAAGTGCCGAGTGTTTTGCCTTAAGCCACGCTGCCCCGGCCTGGCCCCCGGCTCCTAGAGGGGGTGTCCTTTCTGTTTATCCTCTTTGCTCTCCAGCGGGGCGAGGTGCGGGTGCTGGAGCCGGGTCCCCTCCAGCAGGGAGGTCGGCCCGGTGCTCTGCTGGTGCTGGTAGGAGGACCCCGGGTAGTGACCGATGACCTCGCTGTAGGTCGGGGGCGGCCCCTCCATGCGCCCGCCGCTGCCGTAGCACGTGGCGCTGATGCCCGAGTTACTGCTAGGGGGACAGGGGCCGCCCAGCATGGCGCTGTCCATCAGGTCACTGTCGAAGATGGTTCTGTTGGGGGGCGCGCGCACTGACTCTCGGTTGAGCTCCAGCTGCTGCTCGGGGTCCCGCAGCTGGAGGGTGCAGGGGCCCTGGTAGGGCGGGGGCTCCTCCCCGTCAGACAGCGAGATGGTGGGGGGCAGGTCGATCTCGTGCTGCAGGTAGGGGTAGGTGGGCTGGAAGCGGTGGAAGCGGTCCCGCTGGGCGAAGGGCGGCACAGCCAGGCGGTCCGAGGGCCGAGGAGGGGCGTAGACCTGCGGCTGTGGGGCGGGCGACGGGTCAGGGGCGGGGGGAGCAGGTCGGGGTGGGGTCTCCGCTGGGGTCCACCGGCCTCGCCTGTGGGCAGCACCAGGGCTGCGCCACCTCACGTGGGAAAAGGCTCTCCCTGGGGTAGGGGTCCCGGCCACCCAGGGGCAATCTATAGAGCAGGGCCCAGGGATGGGCCTTATGCAGTGACACCCTTTCTGTGGCAGCGGGGGAGGCTGGAGTGCTAGGGGTGTCGGAGGGGAGGCAGCGGCTGGGACTCACCTCTGGGATTCCGCCGCTGGACACCGTGCTCTCCGAGGGCCAGAGGCATCCTTCCTGCAGGGGCAGAGATGGACAGGCAGAGTCAGAGGCTGGAGGGCCCACCGGCTGGCTCTGGAACCAGAGGGTGAGCCCGACAGCCTCCACCCTGGAGATTTCTGGAGGACACAGCCACAGTGGACTCCTCACCCACCCCTCTCAGCTCACACTGCTGTCCCTGTCAATCTCCTGCTTTTCAAAATTCCAGAATATACATCTGACTGGTCCCTTTCCCCTGCAGCTCTGCAGACCTTAAAATAAATCCTTAATGGCTCAGAAAGAAGCCCAGGGTGCTATGCCTTCCTGCCTCCTCCCCTCCGGCCCACTCGCTCACTGTGGGGCCTTAGAAAAGTACTTAACTTCCAGGCCACACTTTGTGTGTCTGGAAATGAGGATAATTATAATACTTGCCGTGTGGAGTTGCTAAAGAATTTAACAAGTTGCACATAAAAGCCACTGGAGCCTGTGTGCTCTCCAGGAGTGTGCAGAAGTGCTGGGTGCCACCACCGCACTCCCTGGAGACACACAGACAGGTTTGCCATGCCATAACACACTGGACACACCACAGGGTCTTTGTACTGGTTGCCCACTGTGTGCCCAACTCCTTTGACTACCAGTTCCAGTGTCTCCACAGGTTTCAACATCATCATCCACCATGTAGACATGGTGCCAAGTGCTGGGCCCAGAAGCTTCCGTCCCCTGCTTTGGGATTCTGGGCCAGCAGCAGCTCCTCTCCGGAAAGTGGAACTGCCAGGAGCAGTTTGTGTAAGTTGCCCCAGATGGCACTGAGGGGCTTCACAGAGATGTGACTCATGTGCAGTCAACTTGTATAGTCAAAGCACACAATTAGCTAAGTTTGGGCAAACATCTACACCAAGAACCGACGTCGCAACCAAGATCATGAGCTCCTGTATGGCCTCAGGTTTGCTGGAGACATGATTCCTGTAGGTCCCTCACCTGCCTCACCGGCAGCCTGGGGGGGGGGGGGGGGACAGAAGGCCGCAATCTCCTGTAGGCCACTGGGGGCGCTGGCTGTCACAACTGTCCCTGCAGGAATGCACTTAACCAGAGGTCAGGTCTCATCCTGGCCTGTGATCTAGCACATGGACGGCACCTGCAGGCTGCACAAGGCAGACCCCAGGCCATGCCTGACCCTCCTCCTTGGCCATACTCATCTCACCCACCTCCCGATTCCTCCTCCAATATACGGAGAGTGTTGTGTCCCCCCAGCCCCGTCCCTGGCATCTGGGAGACAGGGAAGACCTAAACCAGAACCTCCAGACTGGACCCCAAAGACAAGCCAATTGAGACCTAGTACAATGCAGACTCCACCCCGGGGGCTGGGCGGGCTGACGCCTGTCTAACAGCTCCCAGAGGCCCAGAGGCTGTAGGTGCTCTGGTCTGTGAGGTCCCTGAAGATCTGCAGATGGGCTGCTGCTTGGGCTCTGCCTCCTTCCTACTCCCCCATCCCCAGGGCCCTTCCTACTCCCCCACTCCCGGGGCCTTTCCTACTCCCCCACCCCCAGGACCCTTCCTACTCCCCCACTCCCAGGGCCCTTCCTACTCACAGAAGCTGGGGTCACCTCCTTCAACCCACCTCTACCCACCACCTCTCTGCTGAAAACCTTGGGCTTCCTGCTGCCTCCAAATTTCCACCTCCTCCCTGGGACCCACACTCCATACCCCACACCCCTGCAGAGCCCTGCTGTACCCTAAGTGGCTCCCCAGCAGGTCTTCCTGTCGCTATAGCAGGCCGGTGTCAGCACTTGCCACACAAGCCCTCTCCCCATTCGCCTTTAGCACCACCAGGCCCATAACTGCCTGTCCCCAGTGCCCAGCATCCAGATGGTATACAGCAGGTGCTCAGGTTACCATCTGAGTGCATAAGCTGCTGGGTAGAACCAGGTCCAAGTGTGACCTCGGGTACAGAAGAGACACAAGTTTCAGAATTCTCTGGAACCTCATCCCTGATGGTTTCTGGCAGTCAGCGGTGGGAAGCAGGAGGGGGGGAGCTACTCTTGCAGCTCCCACTGACCACCCCAAGCCCAGCCGCTGACAGGCCCCAGCGGCTCCCCTACAGAATTGCTTTCCCCTCCCATCTGCTCCCCTGCAGTCTCCTCTTGCCCCTCCTCCCCAACACCTGTGGCTCCTGTGTGCTCTGCTCCCCAAACACTCTCTGTAAATGGACACATCCAGGCTGCCCACAGCTGCCCCATCTAGCCCCATCAGACAGGGGACCCGCCAATCACTTCTGCAAAGAGCTAGAGGAAGAGGTTTTCTGCTTTATGGGCCTGCTGGTCTGTCACCACTCAGCTCTTCTGCTGGTGCCAAACACGTGCCAAACATGGGGGGTGGCAAGTTCGGGGCCAGCCTCAGCAACCCAGCAAGGCCCTAAACCACTTAGCAAGACCCTGTCTCAAAATAAGAAATAAAAATGGCTGGGGATGTGGTTCAGTCGTAAGCACCTCGGGGTTCCATCCCCACTACCAAAAAAACCCACAAGAAGCCCCCAAAACAAAACCATCACCACGAAAAATCCAAAAAACCAAGCAGGCGGTTGGCCCTCAGGGCCAGTTTAGGATCCTGATGACCCCCACCTGCCTTCAGTTCCAGACTGAGAGCCACAGGCTGCTCGGCAGACTCCCAGGAGCCCTCAGTACCACATGGTCAGGGGGAGCGCTTCTGACACCTCTCCAGTAACAGTCTCTCCCTCGCGTGGGTGAGATGGCCACCCTTGAAACTCTGCAGGCCAAACATCTGGCAGGTGCGCAGCGGGGGCTGTTACAGACTGAAAGAAGATGCCTCTGGCCAGCACAGGGCCTGGCTCTGGGACGGCGGCCTCCCGGGGCCTGGCTCCCTCTCCCGGCTGGCTGCTTGCCACCCCGCCTGGCTGCACCCTGCCCCTGCCCCTGGGAAACTGGCCCTTGGCAGGCAGGCCCCCATAGAGAGCAGATCAGGCTGTGGCTTGATTGGGGGACAAAGAGGACAAAGGGTGGCTCCATCCCAGGCCCTGGCTGAGCTCTGGGTCTGAGATGGCCTTCTGCACAGGTTTTCCGCAGGGACCTCGGCTGGGCGGGCCTGGCTGCTCGAGGGGGGGATGAAGACTGAACAAGAGCAGGAAAGGAGACCCAGAGCAGGGCCCACCTGCCCAACTGGCGCCCGAGGGCAAGGCTCGGGGATGCTCAGAAACAGGCAGGAGGGCTCCTCCTCCCCGACAGGTCTCCACTCGGTGACACCTGTTTCCAGGTGAGACCTTGACTGCCTTTATGGGTAAATCCCCTCCTGTTATGGTGCAGGTGGGAGGAGTCCCCCCAGAGCTCACCAGAGTCAAGGCAAGAAAGTTCGGAGGTGGGGTGACTGGGTCCCGAGAGCCCCAGGGAATGGCGTCGGCTGTCTATGGATGGAGACCTGTGAAGCCGTGGGCCCCAAATAAGGTTTTCCTCCTCTAATGTCGTTCTCGTCAGGAGGTGAAAAAGCTGCCTAAGAACTTTCTTATCCAGCTGGACAAGCCCTTCTGACCCAGGTCTGTGTCACTGTGGCTGGATGTCACTGTATCCAGCGATGCGTCTGTCCTGGCTTCCCCGGCCAGGTGCGGCCTGCACTCCAGCCTCACCCTGACCACTTGTCTTGCCCTGTGTGACACGTGAGGAAACAGCCAAAGGACAGCAAGAGGGGGTGGCCCTCAAATCCTGGGACAGCAGAGATGACCTGTTCATAAGGCAGTAAGGCGAGGAGAGCTGCTGGTAGGAGGGGACTCCCGCGTCACCTGAAAAGGGACCATGGCCAGAAGCTATGCCAGGGACTAGGTCAGGGTGGGCAGGGGAGAGGCAGGCCCAGCCCCAGGCAGGTTCAGGGCTCCCTGGAGGTCAAGGGCCCAGAGACTCCTCAGACGCGCCCTGTCTGGCAGGGGGTCCCCAGGGGAGGTGCCGCCTCCTGCTGCAGGCTGAACGGGCTCCTGTTTACCCCATGAGGTTCCCTGGGGAGACTCCTAGCCCAGGTGTCTGGGAAGCAATGGCCAGGATCCTGCTGTCCCTCCAGCAAGCCCCAGGTGCCGCTGCAGGGCTGAGTGCCTCCTGATGATGACATCCAAGTCCCCACACCCAGAGCCTCGGTGCTGCTCCTCCCACACAGCTCAGCTAACTCCATCCTCTCCAAGGGGCCAGGGCTCTTCACACAGCCACGGACAGGCTGTGTGGCCCGGGGCAAGTGTTCCACCTCTCTGAGCCTCCATTTCTCCTCTGCATAGCAGGGTGAGCTCCAGGTCTCCACAGCTCCACAGACAGCAGCTGCCGTTGCTGGGGTGACAACAGCAAATAAACACCAAGAGCCCCGGGCGGCGGAGGCGGCAGGTTCAGAGAAGACTCGGTCGGCCTCCTGACTTACGCTGGGCCCCGGGGTGCCCGGTGTCCCCGTCAGAAGTGCCAGAGCCACTGCTCTTGCCCTGACAACCTGGTGACGCACTGAGGCTGGGCCTGACGTGAGCAGAGATGTCCACACCTGCTGGCTTGGGCCTCGGCCAACACCAACTTGGCTCAGCCCAGACTCTGGGTGCCACTGCCAGCCCCAGGAGTCCCTGGGAACTGGGGAGCCCTGCCCACCACTGCCTAGACTGTCACCACCCTCCAGGCACCTGCGAGCACCAGCTTGGGGACAGGCCACTGCCCTGGAACTGTCACATGCTGCTTCCTCCCTGTCACTTCCAGCCTGCCTTTCAGACAGCTGCTTCCCACCCACGGTGTTCAGTTCTGTGTCCCAGGCACACGCTGCACAAGCCTGCCCCTGCTAAAGCACCCCCACAGCAGGACAGACCCCAGGGAGCTGGGTGCTCCTACTCTGGGGGCTCCCCCCTCAGGCGAGGCTTCGAGTCCGAAGGGGACACTGCCGGGGTTTTCAGAAGGCCCAGTGGTGCTCACAGCTCCAGCGTCTGAGAGAGGATGATGACGAAGAGCCAGCGCTCTCCTGCGCAGCGCAGTTGGCCCCGAGTACCCCTGGGCACCGAGGATGGCGTGGCACTGGCCTGGACCCCCCACACCTTCCCCATGTCACCTCCAGGTGGCCTAATCAACAACTGAGCAAGTGGTTGCTCAGCTGCAGGGGCTGTCAGAGGGAAAGCCACCGGCTGTGTCCAGGACAGACACACTCTTCCCGTGCTATCTCTGATCTGAGGCTGGTTCAGTCTGAGGGTGCGGAGGGACCGTGCTGTCTTTCTCCCGCCCCCACAATCCCCCTTTGTCCCCAGCAACCTGGCCGTAGACTGGCTTGCCCTGGGATTCCCAGTATGGCCACCTTGGTTCCGAAGAGCTTGAGAGTTCCCTGTCTTGGTGCGTGGCCACCAGCAGCAGCTGCGGGACACTGGCCCCCGTGCTCTCCTCCAGGCCAGGGGGACTCCAGGTACACAGCGCACACTGGGTACAGGTCGTCGGCTGAGGGACTGAATGGGTAAAGTGCTTTCCAGCCACTAAGGACAGAGACCTCACTTTGTGCCAAGACCTGCGTCCTGGGGGTGGGGAAGACCTGCGTCCTGGGGGTGGGCGTCGTGACCCTTTTCACACCAAGGGAGCCAGGGCCCCGTTTTCTGCATCAGGAACTGGCCAAAGTGCCCAGCTGGGACTGGTGAAGCTGGGCTGAGACTCAGGCTCCAGAAGGGTCTATCCCAGGGTCCTTTTGCCTCCCCAGGGCACTGTGACCACACGCTGGCAGGAACTGGCCTGTGACCCATCCCTTCAGTCTGGGTCATGGCTGTAGGACTGCAGCCACCTTTCCTGCCACCCAACCCTGTTGGGCAGAGTCAAATGCCAGCTGCTTGTCCCTTCTGGTCTCTGAATGTCCCTCGAACACCTGTCCTGCCATCACCTGCCCCAGTGGCCTCCTGCTCTTGGCTCCCCCTGCAGGCCTGTCCTGGACCACAGTGGGGACAGACGGGAAGATGGACCTCATGGCACTGCTCCCACCCTGGCCCTTGCAACGTCCCACCTGTGGCACATGGCAGAGGCTCAAGAAGCAAGGGGGGCTCCCAGGCCTGCCTCCACCTGCTCCCCATGTCTCCCAGGCCCTCGGCACTCAGGGCTGTGCCCAGGCAGGTGTCTTCACTCCTGTAAACAGGAGGGAGCAGAGGCCAGGAGGGGACCAAGCCCTGTCCTCTGTCCCTGAAGTTCGGTTCCTTCCAGCACCATGGTGGGGACACAGAGGGCATTTCACCAGGGCCTCCTACTGCCAAGGGGGCCTGGGATGCCGACGAGGCTACACTTACCGAGAGCCCGTCCTCTCTCCGCCTGCCCTGGCTGTGCCGGCTGATGAAGGAGCGCGCCGACAGTCTGTAGTGGCTCAGCAGACAGGTGATCACCACCACCATCACCATCATCACCACCACGATGATGAGGATCTGGACGAACTCCAGCTCCGCTGTGGGGACAAGGGACACGTGAGCCCAGGCCACCCAGGCTGCCGGCGCAGGGCCCTGCATGCCCACAGCCCCTGTGGCCTGGGAAGGCCGGAAGACTCAGGACGGTGGGATCTCGAGACACCCTGTCCTGTGTGCCTGGGATGCAGCTCAAAGCCTGTGCCCAGGGCTGTGGTGAGACCCGTGTGCAGGACCTGACCCCAAGCGGCAATGGCGGGGGGGGGGGGGGCGCATTTAGGGAAGGACTCACTGCCCTGGGTTCTCAGCCACCTGTAGCAAAAGGTGGGGCCCCTTCACCTCTACGGGGAACCTGGGACTGGGTGTGGGAGAAACAGGCGGAACAGAGAGACGGGCGTGCTCACACGAGAGCTCACCCCATGTCCTCACACCCCCATACACGCCCCGACACACACAGATGAACAGGCCAGGGCTGTGAGCACCCCCTCCTGACCAAGAGGCCTCAGAAAACACCTTCCAGATGGCTCAGATGTTACAATTCTCATTTTTTAGATTTTTTTTTGGCAGGGGGCGTGTTTTCCCCTGGAGGGCGGAAAAACCCTCAAGTCCTGGAAAAGGAAGGAGGTTATTTTGATCCTGCCCAAGCCGGGCAGCTTCTGCTGACTCAGGCGGGTCTGGGGCCTTGGCAGCTGGCTGCAGTTGGTGCCAGCAGAGCCCCCAGCAACGGGCAGGATGCCGGGTGCCTGGGAAGTGACACTGGCAGAGTGGCAGCAGCTGGCCCAGGAGGCCTGCGGCGCAGGAATATGCCTCCCCCAGACCTGGCGGGAGAAGGTTCCGGTGCTGTCCGGCAGTCGCAGCAGTTAGCCCTCCGGGCCACATGTGCAACACAAGGCACTGCCTCAGCTCTGCTCCCGAGACGGGCAATGGGACGCAGGGGACTGAACGTCACCACCGACCCCGTGGGGACTCTCCTGCCACCAGCCCCGGCTTCCCTAGAGCTTCAGGCAAGAGCATCCCCCTCTAGGGGACAAGTCAGAGAAGCTTCTCCCCAAGACCACTTCCTGAGCCCTGACCTCCCGCCACCGTGTCCCTCAAGGTCGTCAGAACACTGCTTTCTCTTGCCACATCACACACGTGCACCACCGCTCCCTGGTTCCATCATGCCATCAAGGAAGTGCCTCTGACTGGGGTAAGTGTCCCCAAGGGACACAGAACAGTGTCTGGAGACACTTATGATATCACAGCTGGGAGTCAGATGGTGTCTGGAGTGGGCCAAGGATCCCACTGGGCAGCCACACTACCCCAGCCAAAGAATAGCCCCTCGAGCCCCGTGCAGGGCACGTCCTAAACACCAGTGCTTCTGTCACCCCCCTGGTCGGGGGACACCCCAGCTCTCCATCCAGGTTCAGCTGGCCCCGCCAGACCTGCACGGTGAGGACTGAGGGCTGGTCAGGCCCCAAGGGCGATGCCCCTGCAGACGCAGAGGTGCGGGGTGGGATCCCCAAGTCCAAGAGCCCAGAGCTGGCGGGCCCTCCCACCAGAGCTTGGCCGCGGCTCCTGGCTAGATACTGCCCCATCTGACCCTGGAGGACCCAGGCGAGGGAACGCAGTACCAAGGGCTTAGGTGAGCAGAGCAGACCCTGAGGAGGCGGGGCTCCTCCTGGTGGGAAGCTTCCGGGCTGCCTGGGTTCCACAGGGAGGGCAGAGGCTGGGCTGGGCTGGTCACTGTGGTCACCCTGCCCATCTCCCTAGGCGAGGCGTGTCCAGAGCCTGGGCATCCTGACCTGATTCTGCAGAGCGCGGGCTGGTCTGCTAGGTCCAGGACAAAGCCGTGCATTCAGGGACACACAGGGTCTGCTCTGTGCAACACCCACACCCCAGAAGGACCTGCAGTGCCCCTGAAGCCCATGCACTCTTCACCCCGGCCAGGGACACCCCCTCCGTTGTCTCCAGGCCTCTGCCCACGTTGGGCCTGGAGGGAGGGTGGTGTGGCCTGCTTTGTTCCTGTCCCAGGCCCTTGAAGCTGTGGGACCCAGATTGGGCTGCTGCCCTCTCCTGGGGTGGTCTGGGGCCCAGGGGGCAGTGGGTGGCAGCACATGGACCAAGACCCATGTAGGCCTGGTGGGGTGGACAAAATGGGCACCTGTCCAGAGTGGCAGACCACTCCCAGAAACAAGCACAACGTGGCTACTGGGTCCCTGGGCCACTGACCCCATTAGGGCACACACCCAGAAAACTCACATAAGGGCGGCAGAGGGGACAGTTATCCAAAAAGAGAAACTGACCAGCCACCGGGCTACATCTGCAAGCTGACAGCCCGGATCCAGGCCCAGAGGGGAGAGAGGGTCACGGGAATTCCTGAGGCTGGCGCAGGGACCAGGGTCAGTGTGGCAGCTGAGGCAGAGGGTAGGGGAGCCGCAGGTGAGGCAGAGCTGTGTGCAGGACACGTTTGGCACACAGGGATCCCCCCAGCAGCCCGCGGAGATGCTCTGGAAACAGAAAGGAGCATCCCAGGAAGGTGGAGGGAGACTTCCTGGAAGGTGGGACCAAGCAAGCAGCCCCCCTGGCGTGGAAGTCACAGGGAGAGGCCCAGGGGATAGAGGAGGGTTCCTGGCAGAGGCTGGAGGCAGGACACCCGGGCAGACACTGACGTGGAGGTGTCATGGGTACAGGACGGGGCCCCAACTCTCCTCCAAGTCTGGCTGAACCCGCTCTCCCACACGGTGAGCATGGAGGCAGGTCAGCCTCAGACCCAGATCCCACTCCAGCAGTGTAGGGCCCTCGGCTGGGTTCACTAAGTCAACCCTTGGCTGTGGGCTGGGGGGCTGCAGCCCCCACCCCTCTGCTGCACTTGCACACCTGGGAGACACCTGCCTCACCTTCAGGCACTGGAGCCACCTCAGGAAGTGCACCATGTGGCAAGCACCCGCTGGTCGAGGCCACCAATTGGAGGCTGGATGCCCTCCGTTTCCACAGTCCCTGGCCTCAACTATGTTCCTGTTTGGCATCAAACAAAAGGAGCTGTGGGTGTCCACCCACACGGTCTGGTGCTGGCCCCTGGCCCTGGCCCCACACGGCCGGCACGGACCACACCCTGTCTTAATCTGCCTGCTCCCTGCCAACACCCCGAGTTGGACCTCGCTGCCTCCAGGGCTCGTGCCTGTGCCCACGGCAGGCCACAGAGTGCAGAAGGAGCCCCTTTCTCCACCAGTCTGAACCGCTCTCTAATTGCTCAGCAGAGGTCTACGAGGGAAGAGAAGCATTCCCCCGCCTCCAGGGCGGCACGAGGAGGCGCACATCCCTCCACCACGACACCCAGAAGTCCTCTGAGCCCTTCGTTTGTTTCACAAGACACAGGGAGGCCGGCCTGGGAGGACGGGGCTGGGAGGCTGGAGAGCTGGGCAGCTGCCTCATGGCCCTGGCAAAGGAGTGGGAACCACATGGGGGCAGGTCCAGGTGTGGCCACATCCTTGAACCCTCCAAAGAACCTAAAGGCCACCTGTGTCACACTCGCCCTTGAGACCCGGCAGTCATTCAAGAGTTTCAAGCCAAAACCAGATACCTAGGCTGCATGTCACTCAGCTACTAATGTCACATATGGAACCACTTGATCCTGCCTCAGTTTCCCTAATATGACAGCCTGCACCCCTTTACCTGGATGTGAAGCACAGACGTCCTAAGTCAATGCCCACTTTGTGACAACCATGGGTGGGTCCTACCACTCCCTTCAGACCAAGGCTGTCACTGAGCTGTGACTACAGGACTCATGGCCATTGGTCACAGATAAGAGGGATGAGGCAGGACGGTAGGCGGTGCTATCCACAGTCCAAATTCACTGACACCACTCACCATGAGCATTCTCAGGTAAACACAGGAAGCTTGGGGACAGGGTGCCCTAGGTCACACAGCTAGGAACAACAGGGCTGGGGTCTTATTCTCCCAACGCATCTGCCAGCCCCGGGTCCCAATGACACCTCGAGGTGCAGTCTGACCAGTGCTGCCCTGTCCCCTTACGTGTGCCTGCTGAGCCCTGTGACCCAGGGCACATCTACCCCTGTGAGCCAAGCCCCCCGCCTGCTATGTGCAGGGACGAGACAACGGAAGCAAGAGCTCAGAACAGGGCAGAAAGAGAGTCCCACTCTGTCTGTTACAAACACCCTTTTAGGGACAAAAGCATCCCTTGTCCCTGCTGACACCCCCTGCTGACACTCAACAAGTGTGCTGAGCTGCAGAGCCAAAGCCTCTGCCTGGCCTCTGTCCCCAGGGCCGAGAGTTTGAGCTCAGGGTCTCAGGGGTGCCAAGGGACAGGGCCCTGGGAGAAAACCAGCATTTCCCTCACGGAGTCCAGTGTCACACCTGTCCTCATCATGGGGACATGGAGCGGCTCCTGCTACTCCCCTCTGTAAGTCTCCGCTGGGGGTGGTGGTGCCCATGGCCATCCCTCAGGAGTGACCAAGCCCGTCTCCTATGGCACAGTGAGGTCCCTCTCACTTGGCACCCTCTTCCCTCGTGAGTGGCTCTAAGTTCACAGGCCTCGCCGGCGCGGCCTGCCCTCCCTTTGGTGCTCCCCTGCAGAGGCTGCGGGGTAGGTGCCCCCTCTGGCTCCTTCCTGGCTGGGCTGGCATGCGAGAGGACTCACCAAGTGCCAAGACTGGCCAGGGGCAGGCACGGTGCCCGGCCCTGCTCACAGTGTCTCGCTGACTCGAAACTTCACTCCGGGAGGCGGGTACCAATGTGCCCACCCTGCTCCACAGAGGAGACAGACAGACTCTGAGTGAGGGGTGGGCAGCTGGTCAGAGACCACACAGCCGAGCTCCCACCCAAGGCCCGAGCTTTTGTGGCTAGACCCACTGCCCCGGGCCAGCATCCTGGGCAGGATGGTGGCACCAGCCACGGGCTTGTAATGAAGGTGCCTGGAGGCCAGGTGGAGTTGAATGCCAGGAGCATCGTCAAGGGGACCGTGGGGGCGGGCCAATGCCCTACAGATGCACAGTAAAATCCTGGGGGGTCAGGACAGAACCATGCACCAGGAGTTCGGGGCACTTGCCAGGGACCAGAGAAAGTACCCACAGATGTTCCTCTCACTTCCTGTATGACAAACACCGGGCCTGGTGGCGAGGACCGCGTCCCCTCTGGCTTCTCCAACCTGCAGTGTGGCTACAGCCCTGTGGCTGGTGGGGGCTGAGCCAGGCAGATCAGATTTTCATAAATTTCAGACAGCGCCAGCTCCTAATTCCTGGGTGTGTGGCTCGGAGGCCAGACAGGGCCAGCGTCCACCCCGCCGGCTGCGCCCTGCTCCGCCTGCACTGTGGCCGCGGCTGGGGGTGTTACTGGGTTAAAAAAGCCAATTGCAATACAGCTGTCAAGCTCCGAGCCTCAGTTTTGATAAAGGAAGGATCCACGGCGTCACGTCCGTGTAACACGGAATACAGTGGCTTTAGATCGGACTTCGCACAGGTCCAATGCCACCCGGTTAGAAGTATTGGGGCCTATGAGAGCCACCAGCATGGGGGAGGGCGGCCCGTGGTGGTTTCCCCTGGAGGCCCACACAGGGGCTGCCCCTGCGGCCCTGAGACCTTACATTTCAGCTCCAGGCTGAGGCCATTCTTTTCCCTTGGAGGTTTTGGCCTCCACCTGGGTGGCAGACTGGAGCTCCCCGAGAAGCAGCCTCAGCTCATCCCTGTCCCTGCTGGGGACTTCCCAGGTGCAGATGATGCGGGCTGCGGAGACCCTGTTAAAGTGTGTGAGGAACCTGGCTGGCCTGGGGCCCCCCACGTGGGTGTGGCTTTTCCTCATCCTCGGGACAATGAGCTGGAGCTCAGTCCTTCCTGGGCTGGAGGGCTGGGCAGAGTCCACCCTCCTGCCAGTCCAACCCTGGGGGTTTCCAGACCAGACGGACCCCCCCACACCGCCCACGCCTATCCCCTTATCTGTCCCCGGGGAGGGCAGCGGCGCCCTTCCTGGCCCTGCACGGGGGCCCTGTCTGGCCTCCTGGCCACACACCCAGGAATTAGGAATTGGCGCTGTCTGAAATTTATGAAAATCTCATCTTGTTAGGCCTGCCTGGATGAGACCCGCAGGGCGGGCCTCATTGTCATTCCGCAGAGCCGGGCCTGATGGGGTTCCAGCCACTTCATTTAACGCCCCTCCTCCCCACCCAGCCGCCTGGCATTTGAATAAGAAGCCAGCTCCCCGCCTCGCATTTCAAGTAAAATTGAACCAGATGTCAAAGGAATAACTTTCTGAACACTCTTGGTGCCGGTTCAAATACCCCCCAACGGCACATTTATTTCTTGGGAGTTAACCCGGCTTTTCCTCTGAAGGCTGGAGGCAGGAGGTGAGCCCGGCCGTTTCAGAAATGGGCTGCCCTGGTTTTGAAGGACTCCCAGGTGCAGCGGGGCGGCTGGCCTCTGGACAGGTGACCCTAAGATCCTGCCCGGTGCCGGGAGGTAGCCGAAGCTGCGGGTCGAGTCCCACCCAGGTGGGTCATGGGCTGTGGCTCCTGGCTCTGCTGTTCTGGGTAGAACCTGAGGTTCTGGTTGGAGCCTGGGCTCCAGCTCCAGCCCTGCCACTCACTGTGGCCTCTGGCGAAGCACTCAGTGTCCTCACCTGGGGAGAAACAGAGGGACCCAGTCCACGTCCTGTGGTCGGGGCAAGAGTGACTGGTCCACTTCCAGGGGATTCTGGGAGTGAACTCCAGGCCCTGGGCCTGGTTCCTGTGCTCGTCCCCCCTCCTCACACACACCGGGGCAGCAGCAGGAGAAGCTCACCAAGGTGTGTCCCCTCTGCTGGCACCGTAGTTCAGGCACCTGTCCTGTAGAGCACCTCTGTGGGGTGAAGACGGCAACCCCCAATCTTCAAGTGTGAGCCTCGGACAGGCAAGTCAACCCCCACCCTCTGCTGGGACCCCTCCTTAACCTGCTGGCTCTGTGGGGGCCCAAGCACACCTCACCTCAGGACCCTTGCAGGTGCTACTCTGGTGGCCAGGACTGATCTTCCCCACGCCCACGGCTTGTTCCCTTCATTGCCTTCTGGTCTCTGCTCCAAAGTCCCCGCCCAGGGGCCGCTCTCCTCCCCACGCCCCAGGGACCTCACCTCTCCAGTGGTCTGTTTTTCCCTGTAGCAGTCACCTCCAAGCTGAACATGACCCAGCAGTTCACATCCCGCTTCTCCAGGCTGCACTCAGAGTTACTGTCTGTTCCCAAGCACCCAGACCACAGCCTTCCCCCAAGCGAGCACACGACAGATGTGCCAGGCACGAGCACATCTCTTCTCCTGGGCAAAGGTGAGCATCGAGGAGACCCCCTGGAGGCCCACACAGAGGCCAGCGTCAACGGAGGCCATGTCAATGTCCCTGGCAGGGCTGATACGACCCAGGGAGCGCCGGCGCCAGTGGATCAGTGTGTGCAGACAGGACATCACCAAGGAGAACGAGCCCATTCGGTTTGAGAATTTTTCCAGATGCTCGTTTTTAAAAATAATGTTGAAATCTCAAAATAACACCTATTTTTACGGGTGATCTGTGTCTGCCAGGCTGGGGGGGGCAGGTGCACACAAAGCTGCCACCCCAGGCCCCTGGCACCTAGCGCTGCTGCATCCTCTACCCGGACACACAGCGGTCAAAGGATGCCACGTAAGAACCACCCAGCACCCCAGACCGAGCTGCTCCCCACAAACCCCAGAAGTCAGGTGGCCTCCGCTGGCCCTAGCAACACTTCCTGAGTGCCCTCACGGGGCGGGAGAGGCCACCCCTCCATGTGCTCCTGGCTGAGCAGCCCAAGGTGACATCCAGACACCTGACCATGTCTCATTTCCTCCCAAGGGACTTCCCTCCAGTTACCTGGAGGGGGCCATGGTCCATGTGATCATGTGCAGGTCTCTGTGGCAGGTATACAATGGCCTCTCCCTAACACTGGGCCTCTCCAGCAGGAAAGCCTCCTCTCTGGGCCTCCATTTTACTGTGGAGCAAATAGGGATGGCAGAAGGTTCAGGGGGTGTGGTCACGTCAGCTTCACAGCACTGAACCTGGGCTCCTTTCTCTCTGCTTCTGAGCCTGTGCCAACCGCCCAGCACGCTGCTACCCTATCTCTCCCTCCCTCCCTGCTTGGAGCTGGGGCCATACCTGACATTCCCGACCCTAGCCCCCACCTCAGGACATGGGGTGCCCACCCCTCCCTGCTGGGCTGGGCTCTCCAGGTGGAGGCTTCTGTCCCTCTGGGCTCCACTGGAGGGCCGCGGGGCCTGCCTCAGCTCAGCGTCTCCCCAGCCAGGGCCCAGAAGAGGGCCAGGCAGAGAGGGCTCCACGCTGGTCTCCCCAGGAGGCAGGAGCCCAGGGGGCCCTGGGGAAGCCGCAGCCCAGGTGCATAAATAGAGCTGGGTGTAAGAAACCAAAGCAAACTGACCACACGGCCTGCTGGGTGTTCGCCTCTGAGGGCACCTCGTGCTAGTCGGTAGGGTCCAGGGGCGGGCAGGCTGCCCCCTTCACCCCAGGGGGCAGAAGCTCACAGAGCCCCTCTCCCCTGAGTGACCCATGGGCCTTGCCCCTGCATCCCAAGGTCATCTTGGAGGCTGTGGCCATGGCCACAGTGAATGCTGAGTCTGAGCGGGCATGGGGACCAGGGTGGGGAAGTCAGGACCCTGGGAAAGCACAGGGGCCCTGGCGCCACCACGGACCCTCCTGATTAAACGCTCCTTCCATAGGAAAGACCAAGCCGCGCCTTTTATCTTTCTTGCTATTATCCAAATGGAAAGAACTAATGGGATTTTTTTTCTATTGTCACCGACATCGAACATCTTTAAACACCCACTGTCAGCAAAATATCAATCGCCTCTGGAGAGTTATTGGCAGGATGGAGTGGATTCACGGCGGGAGTGGCTTCCGTCGATGGACACGCTGCCGGGTGACAGAAAGTTTCTTAAAATGGGCCAGATGTGCTTTGTTAATCGAGGCACGCAGAGAACAAATGGGGAGTGGGTGGGTCAGCGGGTCTGCTGCCAGGGGTCCTGTCGGCTGCACATGGGGGGGCCACTGCGGTGGTACCGTCATAAATATGCACATCACCTTTCAACTCAGCACCTTGAACTTCGGATCATTTCACCAGAAAAATGCACAGAAGGTCCCCGAACCTCCAGGACAGGCGCTCAAGGACATCCTGAGGGCGAGGGGTGCTTCCAAAGCCAACAACCAGAGACCACCTAAGTGCCACCGACCAGCCCTGAAGGGTCACCTCATGGGACACAGTGGGACCAGGAAGCAGACACAGCAGGGTCCTAACTTCTACCCACCAGACGCCGGAAACACGGTCACCTCCCCATTTCAGCCAGAAGTGTTCCCAGCCACTACAAATGTCCTTGGGGGCCAGTCACTCCTGGCTGAGGACCACCAGTCCACGGGTCTCATGATGAGCGGTCACTGGTGACTGTCCCGGGGCAGCATCGATGACACTGGAACAGAATATAACAGGGACCCATTTTTGTAGGGAAAAAGAGGAAAAAAAAAATCAAAATGAAGATGGCTACGTTTGGAAGGGGGAGACTCTCCTCTTCTGTATTTCTACGCTGTGTGCATTTTTCAACGAGCACCAGTAATTTCAGTTTTAAAAATCCTGACACGCCCCTAAAGCCCCGCACGTGCGCCCGGGTGCGTTTCCGAGCGCCGTCCTCGCGCTCCTTGGAAACCAGCAGATGTTTCTCTCAATCACTGACTTTCAAGAGCCTGGTGTTTCCTGACATGAGCCGGGACTTCAGCACCCGGGAGAAGGGACGTGGGGGGGGGGGGCCTGTTTCCAAGCCTCTTGGACAAAAAGTGCCGCTCTGAACAGGCGGCAGGAAGGGCGGCATTCAGCAGCCTCTCAATAGCGCCTCATTCAACCCGAGGGGCCTCATTGATGCGGCCGCGTGCTGGAGAGCGGCCCCGGGTCAGCCTGCGACGGGCACCGTCTGGAGGGGTCTCGGCGCTGACCTGGAGGTGGCCCTGCCTTTCAAGAGCAAGAGGGGCCCAGCGATTCTTGGTCTTGCCCCGGGCAGAGGTGGGAGGTGGACGGATGGCCAGGGTCAGACAGCAGGGAGGGCGGAGGAGGTGGTCAGGGTCTGGGCGGGGACTGGATTCACCCAGTGCTCGCTAGGAGCAGGGGGCTCTCTGGAAGTGGCCTGCCGGCCTCCGAACCCCAGGCCTCCCAGGGGCCCAACGTGGCATCAGGGAATTATTTTCCTCTGTGTGCCTCAGTTTCCTCATCTGGAGCAGCAGAACCCCACGAGCACCCACCCCAAGTGCTGCCGTGGGGGGGAGCCGAGGGTGGTGAGCACACACCAGGTGCGAGGCCCTCAGCCTGGTGTGTGACGTGGGCAGCAGACTTCAGCTGTCATCCACGAGGGCTACCTGCTGGGCCCCCCGCAGCGCTGCGGGGTGGGGGGGGCATCCCTCCTCCAATCCCCAGCTCCTCCCGAGCCTGCGTGCCTGAAGCTGCCAGCACCCTGGCTCCCAGCGGCTGCAGCTGCCCGAGCGCTGCCCCTGTGACAGGCCGGGCCATCTGCTTGGGACGCTCGCTCTCCTGCTGTGAGCCCCGTTCCCAACTGCCCAGCCTGGGCAGCCACGTCCTTCTCTGGATTTCCCTGGCAGTTCTAAACTCTCCCATGTGGCGGTTAATTTTGTAAATACCACACAGGACATCTGCTGTGACTTCTAAGAAAATGTGTAACTCACGATCGACTTAGCATGATGGGTGGGTCTGTGTCTGGTGGCCCGTTCGCCGAGCGGCTCCACCAGGCGCCCTTCTGTCCTGTCTGTAACTGGCAGACTCCTCTTCAGCCCTCAAAACCCAGGACTGGCTGCCCCACAGCAGCCTCCACCTCCTCCTCTTCCTGCCAACAGGAGCACCCACCCAAGCCACCGCATGGGGAGTTCCCAGGGACAAGGAAGAGCATCCCCTTTGCCAGTCTCTCCCCAGCACCTGCCCACAGTGGTGCTCATCAGGGAAGCAGCCGGCAGCTGTCTGGGCCACTTCCTGTTGAAACAGTGAATCTCAGAAGCACCAACTCCCGGCTGAGGGAAAGACAGAGGCTCCGAGCCACCGCCTCCGAGGCCTTTCCCTGGAGCTCCGTGGCACGACACAGAAAGCCACAAAGGCGGGTGGCCCAGGTCTCGGTTTGAGCAGATGCAGTCCCTGGTTGTCTGAGACCTTGGGCCCTGCCCTCCACCTTAGGGATCAGCCTCTCGGGATGCCCACGGACCACCTGGGACAGCACCTGTGCACCAGCTCGCTGCTGACACCAGCTGGCACCAGGAAGTGCACAATAAACGGAGACCATCATTAGATGACAAAGCAGACAGACCCAGGCTCAGGGGAGGCTGCCGTGGGCTGGGGCCCAGGAGGCCAGGCCCCGAGGAGGCCCTATGGTGTAGACCTGGGGGGATCAGGCACCACGGGTGTGGCACAGGTGTCGAGCCCGGCATCTCGTGACCTGGAGTGACGGACACTGAGCAGGTGACCTGTTTACAGGTAACAATCAACATGGACAGAGGGGGGCAGAGAGAAAGGGCGAGAACCAGGAAACCCATCGGATCAGGCGGTCAGCGCCCAGGCTCCGGCTGCAGAAGCTCCTAAGGGTACCTGCTGTAGTCACCCCTCTGCTCTCAGGGCAGAGCAGCGTGAGAACTGCCCAGAGGTGCGCCCAGCTGCGGGAGACGGCCCCGTACTTCTGGCCACCAACATGGGAGCCCTGCAGGCCGGCCGAGGCTTGGGGGAACTCGAGGGTCATCCCTTAAGGGTAGAAGACTCACTTCCATGTCCTCCTGTGCACACTGACCCAGGCTGTACCCTACCCAGCAGCCACAGAAAGTTCAAAAGCATCATGAGTCTCAGCTGCCCCATCACGTTCACCTTAGACCACCAGGAGGCCCCCACCCCACTGCCACACTTTCCATCTCCTTCCCTGGTTCACCACACTCCAGACACACTGGCCTTTTCCCTGTCCCTACCCCAGGGCCTTTGCACAGGCATTTTGTCTGCCAAAAGCACTCTCCTTAGGTGGCTCTTCACAAATGTCCTCTCAACTCTTGCTCTGTGTGTTTCCCAATGGCCAGACACTGCCAGGAGGGGCTTGCTTGGATTATTCTCTGTGGCTCTTTTCTGCTTTCTTGTTTGAAAGACAACCAACCTCACGGGGTTGTTGTGTGATGCCTGTAAAATGCCCAGAAAGCAGCTGGCTTATAGAAAGCACTGAGTCAGCCACCATGAGAAGCGACCTGTGCTGTGTGGGTGCTGGCTTGCCTGTCCATCATTCCTTTGACCTCAGCAGCAAGAACACTTCTGGGGATGCTGCTTGCTCCTCGTCCTGCCCAGTCCCTGGCAGCTCATGCCATTCCCCAACAGCTGCCCTTGACTAATATTTGAAGGAGGACAGAATCTGTGTCCACATCCTTCACCAGGACTCTTCCCCCAGAGGCCAGAGGGCAGGGGGTAACACCAGCGCAGGGTCTCTCAGAACTCAACATGCAGCTACCACAGGACCCAGCAGCTACACTCCTGGGCCTTGAAGCCCGCAGGCCAAGGCTCAAGTTCACGGGAGGAGAAGGCGTACAGGAGTCTTCATGCAGCTGTGCTGTCAGAGCCCGGAATGGGGGCAGCCCCGGCGCCCTGCAGGAGTGGCGGCCAAGCCAGGCACAGTGCACTCATACCCAGGAATACCACTCAGCACCGAAAAGGAACAACTGCGAGACACACGGCAAAGGGACAGACCTTCAAATAATTATACTGAGTGAAAAAAGCAATCTCAAAAGGTCAGCCGCGTGATTCCCTTCATGTGACATTCTTGAAATGACAACTGTAGAGACAGAGAACAGTCGGGAGTGAAGGAGGTACTGTGGCCATGAACAGTGGAAGGAGGAGTCCTCAGGTGGGACTCTGTGTAATCTACATGTGATCAAAACCCGCGCGCGCGCACACACACACACACACACACACACACACACACACCAATCCACATAAGCTCACAAGGTCGAACCAGCCGCTCGCTCTGGACTGCTGCGTTACATGGGATTTGACAGCTGGGAAGCTGGGCCCGTGGACATGCCATCTCCAGGTCTACTTCCTACAACTGCCCCCATCAGCAACTATCCCCAAATAGCAAGGTCGTTGGATTTTTTTTTTCTTTTTTTAAAATGAACGTCTGGGAGGTCCCCAGGCCTTGGTCTCACTAGGATCACACTGGGGAAGACAGCACGGCAGCCTGCAGCCTGCAGCCATCGTGGGGCCAGCTTTGGGGCATGGCTCCCTGCAAGGGCGAGAGGGAGCCGAGCGGAAGCCCTTCCCCTGCCCCAGCCCCCTCCCCTCCCCGCAGCATCTGCCACCTGGCGCTGCTGCCAGCCAAACGAAACCACAGCTCGGCTGTCATCTCGCAACTTGCGAGTCTGGCTCCCAGGTTGGAAGATTAAATTCTAAACATGTCATTTAAATTTTCCAAAGGAGGAAGGAAGATTTTAAGTAACCTGGAGCAATGGCTCCTGGTGTCTGCCCCGGGGCAAGCAGCAAAGTCCCCAGCCTCCTTTCTGAGGGCGGGGAGCGGCCCCGCAGGCTTCCCCCGCAGCCCATCCCTGCACCCCCAAAGCCAGCAAACCTCCAGAGCAGCTGTGTCAGAGCACCAGCGCAGGCCCCGGAAGCAGGGCTGTGATCCCTAGCACAAATAGCTCCATACGGTGCATCAAAGTGCCAGCGCACTGCCACAGGAAAGGACCCCTGCCAGCGAGCAGCGAGGCCCCGGTCGAGAGCTCCAACAATCCCCATCACCCTAGCACCTCCAGGCAAAGCGCCCCTATAAAATGTGGATGTGTAACTCATGATGAGGTCACCGCACACTCCACACAAGGGGCCACTTGAGGCCCTGGAGTCAGGCCTGCAGGGTTCCAAGCACCATGGGTATCTTTGAAGAGCAGGGTCCTCTGTTGTCCCAGGAGGCCTGATCCCAGCTGGAGATGTCTGTGACGAGTGCCCGGGAGGGAGGACTTCCTTAGATGGGGCAGTCAGGGATGGCCTCTCTGAGGAGATGGCCTTTAAGCTAAAACCTGAAAGACGAGGAGAGCTAGAGAAAAATACTCCTAGACAGACTTGGGGTCTGAAGTGCAAAGGCCCTGAGGCAGGAGCATCCGTCACATTCAAGGGAGAAAGTGGATGCTTCTGAGGCATCTATAGAGGGTCCTGGAGGAGGGCTGCTTCAGGGCTGGGCAAACTTGCATTAGGACTCCCCGGGGGTGGCCATGAGCACAGAGTTGAGAGTTTGAAGATGGTTCACATGTAACTCCACCTCTGGGGGGCCGGTGCAGGAGCTGCAGCGTTTACAGTTCCTGCTGGGGTCCGACACTCTCTGGGGCTGTCACTCCTTTACTGGAGGAACATTCAGTTACCTTAAGTTGACACCTCAGGTTGTCCATGAAGATGCCAGAGGCTGATATTCAAACTGGCTGTGGTCACCCGGCATCGAGTGGCGCTGGGTCCCAGGGACAACTGTGACTACGAAGGACCCAGGGGAAAACACTGCAAAAGCCGAGCCTCTTAGATGTCGAGTCTCTTGAGACTGAAGGGATGGGAGTCCCCGAAATGGGTCAGATGAGAACAGGAAGAAACCAGAGAGGGGCAGGGGGTTTCCCAAAGTCACAGCAATCTCTGCAAAGCTGGGAAGAGTGGAGCCTGTGTCCTCCAGTCCCTGGGTACAGGACACCGACACTGGAACCCACATCTGGGGAAGAGCCACACTGGCCAGGACCCTGCCCGACACCGTGAGGCAGGACTCCTACTCAGCACAGGCCCCGGCTCCCACCACAAGCCCCAGGGAACAAGCAAATGGTAAGGGTGGCTTTATCTGTCACTCACCCTTCAGGGGAGAGCTTGGGGGACACAGCTCAGCCTCGCTGCAAAGAGCTACACATCACCCACACTCAAGTCCCCACCGGCCATGTCATCGTCACATAGGACAGATGAAGAGACGAGGCACCCACGTGGCCACCTCAAGCAGCTGGTAGGAACGGCAGTGGTTCCTCCCGAGTGCTGTAGCCCCCTGGGGACATCTGGCAACATCGGAGAACCCGGGGAGGGAGTGCTACAGGCATCTGTGGGCTGAGGGACGTTCTGCAATGCCCAGGGACCCCCCCCCCCCCACCGCAAATGTCAACAGTACCGAGAAACTCCGGGTTAATGAGACAGCAGGTCACATCTGAAGCATAGTGTCCGGCCCACAGCCGGTCCAGCAAACGCCAGCCAGGCAGGGAGTGGGCCCCCATTAGGCCCCAACATGAAGGAGGCAGAGGACTCACATCACACACAGTGAGCCTGCAGGGGACCAACACCTCGTCTACGAGCATGACCTCAAAGAAGCTGGGCAAAGGGGCTTGCTGACTGTAAACCCGGATTCTCGTTCCTGAGGGTGGAGCTGCAGGTACCCTGTCACCCAGAAAGCACCCAAGCCAGGCACCCTGCTGGTGCCTCCTAAGTGCTCGTGAAGCAAATGCGTGGGCGAGGGCAGGTGTGGGCAGCAGTCTCTTGGGCACGTGAGCTCTCCCTCACAGGCCCTTCTAGGAGGAGGGGGAGTGGAAACCCAGGGGCTGAGGCCACAGGGAAGGGAGACCCAACCTTCCTGAAGGGGGAAGCTGTGCTGGACTTGCAGGGAGGGCCCTTAAACTTCAGGCTGTCCAGGGGCCTCTAGGACACCAAGTACAGCCAGCCTCCCCAGCTGTGAGTTCCACCTCCTCCGGGCCCACCAACCAGGTAAGGTAAGAAAGACTGAAAAAATAGGCTGCGTCCTTGCTGAACGCGGACGGTCCTTCTTTTCTGGTCATCGTTTCCTACACAATACAGCACAACGACTGTCACAGCCGTCACTTGGCAGTAGGTATTCTAAGTCACCCAGAGATGACACAAGGGTTCAGGAGGACCACGTGGGTTCTGTACCCATACAGTGTCCTACAGAAGGGACCTGAGTGTCCTGAGGGCACCAAGGGACAGCTGTACCTTCACTCCGTCTTTACCCTCGAAATGGCCCTGTGTGGCGTGGGGAGGGGCCTCACGGTGGGGAAGTGCACCATTCTCGACGGCTGTCCTGCCTGCCAGACGCCCTGGGTCTGGGGCACACATTGCCCTGGGTGCTACCAGGAACAGGCAGACAGCCTCCCACACCAAGCCTGCTGCCTGGAGTCAGGTGGGAAGGGGCTAGGGGCTGGGCCCAGCAACAGAGCACGCTGTGACTGACTAGCAGTGTCCGCCCTGAGTGTAGCCAGGCAGGTGTCAGGCAGGTGCGGCTCCTCCAGGGTGCTGGGTCCCCTAACGGTGCTGCTGCAGGTGTTATGAGCAAACCCAGCCTCCATCACTGCCACTGGGATGTACCCTGTCCCCAAACCAGTCACCCGACTGAGGTCCTGAGACACCCTGACCTCGGCATGGACCTCATCCTGATAGAGAGGAAGCCCTACCCTGGGCAGCAAGGGGTGGTGTGCAAGCTCACGGCTGCAGTATGTGGGTGAGTGTGGGAGAAAGTCCCAGCCCATGAAGACAGCTTGAGGCTGCAGTGTCGCCTTGTCCCAGGGCAGGCCCCACATGGAGGTGAGGGGACCCCTGCGGCGCCCCTCCCTCAGCTTCCCGGGACACCTGTGGATTCACATGCAGTTGTAAGTAATTGATCCCAGGTGCCCCACACCCAGGCTGCCCCACTGGTGGGGTCTTGCAAAACTATAATTTCTGGCTTTCCTAGATGAATCAGAAACTTCTGTGCTATTTGAGTGAGTCCTGCACAATGAGGACTCACTCCTCGGTTCTCAGATGAGGGCACTGAAATCGGGCCAGTCCCTGTCAAGGTGACACGGCGGGGCTGAGACTGAGTGTGGTCACTGAAAGTACTTTAACAGACCCCCTCCCTCTGGGCTTCTTCCCTCTGAGATTCTCTCCTGGTCCTTTCCACTGCTGGCTCCTCATCCCTCAAGCCTCAGTCCTGGGAGGCTGCAGACCCTGCCCCAGGGTAGTAGCCCAGGCAGCTCCAGGACCTGGGTTTTCTCCTAGGCATTCCCAGCCTCTGAGAGGATTTCCTGTCCCGCCCCCAGTTGAGCTCTGGGTGGGGCAGGTGCAAGGTCTCTTTCCTGGCCACCTCCCGTCTCCAGCTCCTTTGGGGGCACAAAGTAGGAGCTCAACTACTTGACAAATGAGCTGGAGCTCAACTACTTGACAAATAAGCTGGCCGTGGCCGGTCCCCCAGGGGCCCACCCTCTGTCCCTACCTCGGTACCCGGACACACAGAGCCATGCTTACTTGGAGGGCAGAGTGGCAAAGGCTCCAGGTGGGAAGGAAGCCCTGATTGGATCTGAAGGGCACTGAGGCGGGCCGCCCTCTCGGAGCCGGGGTGTTCCCGCATATAAAGTGGGGGGTGACAGCCCAGCGCCCCGCCAACCTCAGCACATAGTCCCTGCACAATGAGGACTCAGGCCCTGCTTTTCCTGGAGTGTCCAGGAGTGTTCCCAAGGTCGTCCTCTAGCTGCCCCCCCACTTGGCCAACACTCAAAGCTGGAAGATGGAAAGAGCCGCTGGTGGCTGGCGAGTCCCACCGCAGCGCAGCTGCCACGGCCGCATGTCCCCTTTCTCTGATGTTAGAAAGTCCAGCAGCACCCACTCCCCACCCAGGGAGTCTGCGTCCCCAGTGCCGGCAGAAACCCGCTTTCCCCAGAGGAAGGAGAGTTCAATGGGCGAGCTATAAATACTTCCGCTAACTGCTGCGGAGCTGGGCTTTCTGCATGAGCAGGCCCCGCTGAAAGGAAGGCGGCGCGCCAGATTTGTTTCGAATTATGAAAATAGATGTTGTCTCCCTGCCACATCTGTTTTGCCTGATAAATGAGCAGCAATTCGCCTCCTAAATGAGGCGGTACACAAGACTGTCTCGGAACTCTGGCTTCTCCCACTCTCCAGAAGAGAAAGGAAGAGTGCCCAGGGCCACCCAGACCTGCCCACCTCGCCTCCTGGGCGGCAGGCTCTCTCGGGGAGTCTGACCCCACATCAGCTCAGATCTCCCCGAGAAGGCCGGAGCTGCGCACACTGGAGAGAATGGGGATCCCCGCTTCTTAAAAGAGCAAAAATGGGGACGTCTGATGGTTAAGGAGCATGCCAAATAGACCCCCCAACTCCAGTAGAGAGCGTGGTTTTGATGTGTTGGGAAGGGCCGGTCTTGGGGAGGGAACCTCAGAGCTGATGCTGCGGGTTCCTCCTGCCACGAGGGCTTGGTGGCCAGGTGAACATGTTCCTTTAATTACTCCAGGACAGACCCAATTACAGAGCAGACACATCTGCCCGTCAAAGACCCTGCCCTGGACAGCCCCCCCTGCCTCAGCAGCACCCTGACTGGGAGGCCATGACGGGAGCAGGGCCAGCCTCCTGGGCACACTGTCCAGACCTGGGGCGGGAGGCTGGACTTGGCCTCCTGGGCACACTGTCCAGACCTGGGGCGGGAGGCTGGACTTGGCCTTGGGTTCTTCTTTTTAAAGGTCCCTTCCTTCCCCCTCGAAATATTTCATTTTTTGATTTTTCTTCTTACAGATATAATCACAGGGATCAAGGAGGGAAACCTCAGTGACTGTATAACTTAAAATGTGACAAACCCCGTGGCCGACTTCTCCCCTCCCCAGGGATTCACAGGCTTCCAGGCCAGCGGCCAGGAAGAGGAGGAGCTTCCTGCACCCCGAGCCCTGCCCAGAGCCCATAAGGAGCCCGCACCCTGCACCCCCCCTGCACCCCCCCCCCCCCCCCCCCCGCACCATGAGGGTGGGAGGCGTGTTTACAGGCTGCCCCCAGGGGCTGTCTGTTTTGGGGTAAAAATAAAAGGACCAGGCCACCACATTCAGACATTCAGGGTGTAGGATGTCCTCATCCCGGCTCCGGCTCCTGCAATGACACGTGCAACCCCCTCCCCACAATGTGCTAGGTTCGCTTCGTCTGGCAGAAACGAGATGCAATTCAGGGGTCCCAGGAGACATCTGGTCACTGCACACCCTAGCTTCCCTCCCCACCTTTTGTGCCCCCAACTATGTAAAAACCAGAGGGCAGATTAATGACGGTGGCCGTCCTGGGTGGAAATTTACGGCTTTGGAGCCGGGTCAAAAGCCGGGTCAACAACAATGACGAGAGTTTTCAAGGGAGGGGACCTCGGGGTCTGGCAGGGGGCAGGGCAAGGTAAGGTCAACTGCTGAGTCTAGGGGAGCCAGGGGGGCCCACCTCTCTGCCTGTCCTGGGGGATGGGAGGTGAGTGGCTGGGGGCCGGGAGATGCTCTGCCCCACACCTGTCCCCTTTCCTCTGGCCACAGGGACCTACCTAGCCACTGTGGCAGTGAAGCTGATCGGTGTACCTACGTGGCAGATCTGAGACCTCACACCAGGGAGCCTTGGTTCGTTCACCCTTAAAATGCCAACCCTGGTGCTTTACTGTATAGTCTATGTCCCCCCCCCCCACCCAAAATAAAAGAGGAGAGATAGAGATGGGAGAAGGCGCTGCCGGAGGAGGAACCTGGCGTCTGGACCCTGTCTCTCTCTCTCCTTTTTTTTTTTTTTATTTTTTGGTGGTGGTGTAAAATTAGCACAGTCAAGCAAATGTGTTACAAACACAAAGACCCTGCCAGGAGGCAAAGCGCCTTGATTTCAGGGAGGGCAGAGCTGCTCAGGAAGAGTCCGGGAGGGAGGGGGAGGCGCCTGCGATTAGTGTAACCAGAGGGAAAAGCCGGTTCCCCTGAGAACACACATCTGCAGGACGTCTAGACGGTCGTGAGGAGGACAATTAGAACAAGAAGAAAAGCTGCAAGCCTCAGCCACTCTCCCCGCCAGGGGACCCGGCCGCCTCCCACCAACTGCCCCAACAGGCGAAAAATCATAAAAACAAGAAAAGCCAGTGTGGAGGAGCTCATGAGCGAGTGTTTTGAAATCCCACTTGAAACAAGCCGGTAAATGAATCCAACCTTGTCAGGTCTCCCTCCCCTCACGCAGACCAAATATTCCGCTGGCGTGCTGTCTAGACACATATAACAAAGGACTTTTTACAGCGCAGAGACGCGCTGACAAAGTAGCCATTTAAAGACGCAGTATTGCTTTCTCCGTCTAAAACGATTTGTCAGATGGACTCAAATGAAAATGCTAAGTTATTGGTCTGGTTTGGGGTCTGCTGGTGGATGGGGAGGGGGAGGGGGCTGCAGGCTGGAGAGAAACAGAACGTTATCTCCGATCAGGCGATCAGGCTGCCCCCCGGGTTGCTCTGGACACAGGGCTGAGCGGGGCTGGACGGCCAATAACTCTTGCTCTGCCTCCTGAGAAGCCGCAGTTAGGATGCCTCTGACACCTAGGAGCAGCGGGACCGTTCATGTAAAGGTGGGGTGTTTGAGAGTCTCTCCACCTGCCTCTGGGGACACTGCCAAGTGTACATGGGAAGGACAAATCTGCTGTCACCTCTAACTGTGCAGCCGGGGGTCCTTGCTCCTAGTTGTGCAAAGGGTCACACTGTCAAAACAGTCATCCTTCCTTATCAGGAAAGGACGGAACCGGAGGTGGGCAGCTCCAGGGGTGAACTGGGGCACATGCTCTTGGCAGGACTGGGCTCCAAAGGACCCACAGTCAGGACTCCTGGGGACTCGACAGACTCTGCTGACTTCTCCACCAGGCTCCAGGGTGGGCCCCAGATAGGGTCCCTGGTTTTTTCCCCTGGGGTCACTAGCCTCTAAAGCAAAGCCCGGGGTCTGCCAGGTGCCCAGCGAGGGCCAATCTCTCCAAACTCTGCCCCAGCTCTGCCAGCTGCCGGCCAGTGGCCACTTCCCTGAATGTGCTTCCTCTAGCTGCTGCCTCTGGACCTTCTCTGCCCTCCCTTCCTCCCCACTCCCTTCCTTTCTTTCAAATGTTCTAGAGTCCAGACAATGGAGCCAGACAGAGATCAGAGCCCAGCAAGGTCCAATCACCTCCCTGAGCCTTGGTGTCCCCAAGTGTGAAACTGGGGCCCAGCTGCGTGACCTGAGGGCTGCAGAGAGGAAGCGCCCCTGCCCAGCAGCCTGCGGGCCTCTTTCCACAGTGAGGCCCTGGCAGGCCCACACTCTGCCTGGCTAGTGGCACCTGTGAGGACCTGCCTTGTTCATACAATGACAAGGACAGAAGCAGGTGTTCAGGAAGCAGGACCAGTGAGGATGCCATAGACACGGCCGTCATCAGGCTTGGGGTCCCCGCCTGGAGGGGTGGACTGCATGGGAGGGCAGTGGGCAGGCCACACGAGCCCTGGAGAACCTCACCCAAGGGTCCAGACAGCAGCCATGGAGCGGGCAGGGCCATGGGCTACAGGGCGGGGGACACTCCTTTCCAACGACTGCTTCTCAAAGCTGCTCAAATGGCCCAGGGCTCTGCTACCTGGGCAACGCCTCTGCTCCCCAGACACAGGTGTGCGGGTTCTGGAAGACACCTGCTGACCCAGAGGAGCCAGAGCAGGACGTGGGACTTGTTCTCTTTTGTTAAGGGGCTCAGTGGAGCAATCTCCTCGTCCTCCAGATGGTCTCCCGGTCCTAGAGTGGGGCCGGGGCTCGACGACAGCATGTCAGAGCAGGAGATGCCAGATGATTCAGCCAGCCCTGCTATTTCACAGACCCCACAGACAGAGATGCTGTGACTTGCCCAGGATGACCCAGGGCAGGCAGAGAACCTGGGGACTCTTTGTGTTTGTGATTTTCCCCTACATACACTTAATGACGACCCTTGTGCGGTTCTAGGGCAGACACTACTAATCCAACATCGCACCTTTTTCAAAGAGCCGAGCCCTGGCCCTGGGAACCTCCTCTCCCCTGGGTCCCTGGGGGCCTCTATCCATTAGGCAAATCAAACTTTTCTGGCCAACTCTTCCCCAAATATAGTCACAGGGATCTTTGAAAGGAAATAATAAAATATTCAGGGGAAGTCTGAGAAACCCAACAGGTCAAGATCAGGGTCCCTGGGGACAAACCAAAGCATCTTGACACTGGGAACCACCTCAAATACCCAGGGGAGTTCAGCGTTGGCACCCCTGCCCGTGCCAGGCCCTGCTCTGCCTGCCTTCCTGATCCTGCCAGCTGCCCCTTCAAGCCCGCAAGCCCCCAGGGACTCCCGAGGGTGAGTCCCTCTTCCCCTCTCTGAACACCGCAAGGTCACAGAGGGCGATCCAGGTCTGCAATCTCTGCCTTCACCATCACCTGGAACTTGCCCTTCCTCCAGCCCAGCCTCCCTCCTTGTGCTCTGGACCACCCCTCCCCTCACCCACTTCCAGTCCATTCTGCATCGATGGCTGAAGATGACATCAACTGACCCTGCCAACCTCCTCTGCTCCAAACCTCCGCAGGGCTCCCATACCCCAAGTTACTCCCAAGTTCTCTAAGACCCTGCAGGATCAGGTCTGCCTGACTGTCCCTGTCCCTAAGTGTTCCTGCCGTGGCCTGTCAGCTCCACCACCGCAGCTCTGAAGTTGCGAAGGTGCCCTGTGGTTTCTCCGGCCTTAGTGCTAACCTCTGGGGTGTCTCCTGGGTGTGAGAGCAGCACGGGGCCTTCTGGTGGGCTCAGGTCATTCAGAGAGGGCAAGTGACTGGCCAAGCAGACAGGGTCAGGGCTGAGTCCCACTGGGCCTGACTCCTGTGCTCGGTGCCGGCCACCAGTGTCCACAGATGCTCCTGTCCCCAGCAGCTTTCTCCACTCTGGGCCCTTGTCCTTCTGACCAGCTGCCTGGCCACCTTGCAGTGGCCTCTGCACTGCCCCAGTGGCCTGGAATTCCTGGGGAGGCAGGATTCTCCCCATGCCAAGGGCTCTCCATCTTCCCACCCAGGTCAGAGCCACCAAGGTTCTCGTCAGCCTCATTTGAATAATTAAGCTGGGATCATGGTGGGGAGGGGTCTCTGGGGTGTGGACTGGGTTACAGCCGAGTTCCTCCCCCTGAGCACAATGGTTCTTAGGGAGTGGACACCTTGGAAGGCTGTCCTGGGCACTGTGGGAGGTTGGGCTGCACCCCCAGCCTGGACACAATGAATGCCACCAGCACCCTCTTTGACACCCCCAGTTTTGACAGCCAGAAATGTCTCCAGACACTGGCAGTGGCTGAGAACCACAGGAAGAGTTGAACATCTGCCATCAGTCACCAACACCAAGCGGCCACACTCTGTGCCAAGCAGGGAACACGGCTGAGATTAAAGCGACCAGGGATCAAGGAGGCACAGACCCTGCTCATTAGGGACCAGGTCTAGAACCTGGTTCTACAGCATCACACTGCAGATGTCTGTCTCTCAGGCCGGCAGCAGCTCTGGGGCAGCATACAGGGGACCTTCCTGTTACCAACTGCCACGGCAACAAGGTGGCTTTGGGGTTCCTTCCTCCTTGGGGACTAGCCTGCCTGTGCTACCCTTCTGGAGCACCTAGGCCTGGCGGCCCCCTGGGCAGGTGAAAGCCAGCACTGTGTGGCTAGCTGCCTGACTCCCCACGGGGGTTTCTTTGGCTCAGACCTGGCTTGACACTGCCTCTGGGCCTTGGTTCCTGCTGGCAGCCCGCCCCAGACTTCCTGGCTCGGGATGTGGGGTTTTATTTAGACAGTGTCAGCTAAGCGGCTCGGGGAGCCTAGGCCCAAGGGGGCGTCCACTGGACTGGGCTTCTGAATGCCTGGGTTTCCGCCCAGGAGCAGCTATGATGGTCCTTAGTCAGTGCACCTCCTGACGGTGGGGTTGGTCACCCACCCTGCCTCCTCTGAAGCCAGCTTCCCCTCGCTCACCAGCCACTGCCTTTCTTCATCTTGGCCCAAGTCCCTCTTCCTGGGCCCACCCCCAGCCCATGGTCCTTTGGAACAAAAGACAGCAAGGGCGTCTAGACAGCTGGTCTGAATGGGAGCCGAGATCCTGTGGCAGGGACAGAGCCTGGCCTCCCAGGCACAAGGGTGGATCAGGAGCAGGGAGGCAGCAGCTGCTCACCACCTCTGGGTCCCCACACACCACCCCTCTGGGTCAGGGATGCTGCTGGAGCCCAGCACAGCGAATTGGCCCTGGGTCACTACTAGAGGGAACACGGGGACTCCTCCCTGTCTAACTAAAGGGTAGCTTGAGGGACGTCCTCAAAATGTGCCTGCACTCTGGAGCCACCCAACCACCTCAGCTGCCTATCATCATCAATTGGAAGTGTCCCATGCAGCCCAGGTCAGGGTGGCAAGGAGACCAGGGTCTTCTGGTATCTGGCTCAGAAACCACCTTGTTCCAAGCAGGGGAAGGCCCCAGCCATTCCTGAACCCCACTCCCATGGTGTCCAGGAGAAGCCCCAGAACTGGGGGCCTGGGGCCTGTTTCCCACTCAGACCAGCACCCTGGGGAAGGAGGGGCAGCACCCCACCTCAGGGACGAGGGTTTGTGCTGAAGCCTGGAAACGTGGGTGAACTTGGGAACTGACAGCTGCATGCCCCTCTCGGGGTCTCAGGGACCCCTATCTGTAAACAGAGGCTCACGTCAGATTATGGTTTTCAGGCTAGTTTAACCACAGAAGCCTTTGATTTTTAGTTAAGGTCTGACTGCCTGGACCCCAGGGAAGAGGCTGCATCGCCCTGCAGCAACCCAGGCCTCCTGGGGGCCTCACCCTGGAGCCCCCGCCCACTCCACTGCCAGAGTGCTGGCCACAGTGACAGGGTGCTGACAATCTAGTGGGGGACCTTTCCTGGCCTCTCCCAACATCTGCCCAGGGCAGTGCTGCACCCACCCCCCAGCCAGCCCGTTTTCAGCCCCCAGGGCAAATGCACCTGCAACCACGTCAGCAGAGCAAGTCAAGCCCCAGGGCTGGACTCCAGGCACTCTGACTTTGGTCTCTAACATTTATCAAATTCTTAGAATTTTTGGTTAAAGAAGGAGCACACATCACGGTTTACAATCAGAAGGGGTGGAGTAAACACCCCTGCAGGTTCCAAAGGGTCAGGGCCACTGGAAACACAGCCACAGCCCAGCAACAAACCTGCCACACTGAGCCTCTCTAGATGACTTTTAAGACCCAACACAAGGTAAGCACTGTGTAAATGGTTGTTGCCCAGCATTGTGTAGGGAGTAATAACAAGGAAAAGTCCATCCCTGTGGCTCAGACCCACCATGGAACACAGAGAGTATCCATTCCTTGCCACCCCTACTGTGTGGCCTTGGACAAATGTGCCTCTCTCTACGGAATGGAGAGACAAGAATCCTGGATGTGACGGGGAGAGGCATCCTGGAGCTGACGGACATCTACCTCTCCCTGGGCAGGACTCCTACTCCCACCTCAGCGCCTTTCCAGCGTCTCCTCTCCCAGGAAGACTCCCAGCTCTTCCCCTGGAGCCAGGGGCTCCCAGGCCCTCTCCTCTCTCTTTCCACTCGAAGGTGCTGGGATTCCCGTAGCCATCTCTCCTCCTGTCTGCACCATGTCTCAGAAACAGAATAGGTACATTCCTTCAGCTGCAGACGTGCCCAGCACTGGGCTAAGCACTCTCCCCATATTATCTCATTTGATTCTCATGCTCTATTGCATGGGGTGAGGATTACAGACCCCATTTTACCCGTGGGAAAAAAGAGGCTCAGAGAAGGGAAGCAGCCCACAGAGGCTCTTGCTACGTGACAGAGTATGGACACCTGAGCCACTGCCTCCTCCTTCTCAGGACTGACCATGGCTCCTGACTCCTGTCCTCACTGGGGGGTGCAGCCTGCTGGGCTCAGAGCTGGTGAGCAGGTGGAATCATGAGGGTGGGGCAGGGGCTGGACAACAGGGCTGTTGTGGGCAAAGGAGGCAGGAAGCCAGGGGGCACTGAGAGAGGGTGGAGGTCCCCAGGCCTGGCCTTCCCACCAAACCCCTCCTTGCTCAGGCTGCTGCTCCTTGAGAACCGAACCTGCAACAGGCCTATGGCCAGCTGGGGACAAGCATGGCCACTCTGGGCCCTGGAGGAATTTCCAAGGCCAAGGCTGCCAGATGGGGAACAGGCAGGTCAGTTAGCCCTCAGGGACCAGAGTGACAGCCTGTGATCAAGCCCTGTGTTGCTGCCCTTCAGGTGGGTGCTGACCAGCAATGCTGACCAGATCCAGGAGGGGCCGAAACTGTCCCTTGGCTGAGCACACAGCCGATGCTTGAGCCATCAGTGAGAGCTGGAGCAGAGGGCCAGAGCCTGCTGCCAGCCCACCCGAGGCTGGGACAGCACTGCCCGGCTGCAGCGTCCACTGTAGCAGTGCAGCGGTGCTAAGCTACGGGTCAGACCAGCCAGCTCCCACAGTCGTTGAGGGGCAGCGTGGGCCCAGCCGCGGTCAAGACTGGGGTCCTGGTTGTCACACCTCATCAGGATGGCTGTTTAACTCAGTCCCTGCCCTCGGTCAAGGTCTCCCAGGAAGTGGTCAAGCCAAATCAGATCAGAATAAATCAGCAGACGAAGCACAAACGTACGTCAGGAACCCCAGCAGGCCCGAAGCTGCGGACCCAGCCTGCGAACAGCGGGGGCCACAGCCTGGGCTCCTGCCCAGTGCCAGGAGCTGTCTGTCTGAAGCCCGCCCACCCCGCGCTTCCCAGGGCCAGGAGCTTCTGCATTCCACCCCCTGCAATGCCCCTGTGGGCTGCAATAAAAATTCCTAGACAGGTAGTCAGGTCAGAGGCAGGCAGCAGGATGAGCAGGGGGGAGGAGGGTGCCTTGCCTTGCCCGGGTCCTTGCCTCCCTGCCGTGGTTCAGCTAACAAGATGAACCTGGACCCGGGACCCAGGGGGCTGGGGAGGTCTGCCAAACCCAGCCAAGCTGCAGCAGCAGCGCCAGCACCTCACCCACTGGGCAAGGGGGAGGGAGGCCTCGGGGTCAGGCAGGCGCCCGGCAACCCAGGGCCCTCGCGTCCTCCTGCCTTGCCTTCTAGCCCACCTTCCCCAGAGCTGGAGGGCCGCCAAGGCAGGGAGGTCACAGGCCTGTTCTGTGGAACATACAGCACTTCAAGCATTGCAATAATTAAGTTAAGAATTTTTTCCAAACAAAAACAGAACATGGAGATGTTGGCTAAAAACAGAGACAGGAGGATGTGTGCAGCTATGCCCTGGGGCAGCCGCATATCGTGAGGGCACTGGGAGGGTCCAGCGGGGCTTGGCAGAGCTCTCAGGAAGCACCCAGTGACCGGCTGGCTTCTCCATCATCCGAGAGAGATCCTGAGGTCAAGGTGGAGACAGCATCTGCCAGAAGCATCTCTGAGCTGCCCCTCAGCAGGTGAGGACAGGAGGCCTCTCCCCTCCCCTGCCCCATGGTAGGACCCTGCCTAGGCCACAGTGGCCCCTCATTCCCTCAGGATGTGACCCAGTGATCTTGATCTCATTAGAATCCAGCTGACCCTGACCTTCAAATGGTTGGGTAACCTCAGAAGGTGAAAGGGCCAAGTGCTTCCATTCTGAAAGAGAAGCCCCAGGTCTATAATTGCTTGTTAAAGGCCCAGAAGGTTCCCGGGACACAGTTCCCAACGTCACTCTCTGTCTCCCTGACCTTTGCCATCTCTAAATACTCCATGAAAAGAATTTAAAAGTCTCAATGTCTTTCTTCCCAACTGAAACACACACTCGGCTGGTTCACTTTTTCTGCTTAGCCCGTCTCAACACCTCTCGTGAAGTCCTGCTCTGCTTCCCTAGTGCAGAGTTAACACGCACTGACCCACGCACACAAGGGTTAAAGCCCGTCCACTTGCCACCGACACCCTCTCCTGGGCAACCAGTCTGCTCTGAGCTTGTGGACCTAGTAGGGTGTGTGTGGCAGGTGGGCCAGACAGTCCCATGCCTTCTGTCCTCGGAGCCTCAGCCTCTCCACCTGGACAAGGGGTTTGGTGGGTGCCCCAGGATGGCACGTGGCACTACTCGTGCACCCAGCAGGCCCTCAGTGGATCACAGTGGTGAAGTCCCAGAGGTCAGGGCTGCCTATGGCACGGCGGTTTCACAGAGGAAGAACCAGGGCCTGGGAGCCACAGGGCTGGAGCCCCGACTCTGAAGGGCAACCTAACTCTGGGCCCTGTGCGTGCACACATCAGTGGCGGGCTCCAACCCCCAGAACGCCGCTCCGTTCTGCGGTCCACGCTGTCTGGAGGAAGGCAGCCTCAGTCCTCACCACCTCTGAGTAACACCTCCTAAGACATGACTCATACCTGTCTGGGGTCACCCACATCCTCGTTCCCTGCACAGGAATGTGGGCCAGGTGAGAGGGGAGGGCGGTGGCTCCAGGCTGGCACTGGCAGCTGTTGGGCTGCAGAGCCCCAGAAGTGCTGGAGCTGCTGTGACTTTGAGGCTGTGCCACCACCCTGAGTGTCCCCCCCACCAGCTGGGGCTGGGATGTGTGCCCAGCCCTGGGCACCTGTTCATGGGACTCAGATTCAGTTACAAAGTGTTTTCCCTCAGAGGCACCTGGATCCCACCAGGGGCCCAGCTTTGCCTTTCCACAGCCCTCTGCCCTGTTTAAAATGGTTACAATGCAATGCTCCACCAACAGAAGCCCCTGCTGATACATGCAGCCACTGGGCGGGGGTGGGGGGATCAAAGTCCCCAAGAGACCAGACCAAAGCACACGCAGTGCAGCTCCCTGTGCAGAATCTGCCAATGAAAACATCCTCTCTAGTGAGGGGCCCAGGCTCCTCAGGGTCTCTGGGGGCAGGTGCTGAGTTGGGCAGAGGCCTCACACCTGGATCTGGGCCCTGGCTGTGCACACAGCTGCCCAGATGCTCAGGAGGGCGCACCTCGGGCCCTGAACTTCCCCTCCACAAACACCAGGGCTCCTGGGGGGAGGAGGAGGGAACCTTTACCTCCCAAGGCTTCCTTGTCCCTATGGGACCCCTGGGGTCAGAGAGGCCCTTCTTACAGAGCAGAAAATTAAGAGAAGAGAGGGAGAGGGAAGGGAGATAGAGGCGAGCCAGGGCTCCTCTGGGCTCTGGGGACAGAAAAACCTCAGGTTATAGAATGTTCCCCTTGGACCTGGGGCTCCAGCTCCTGTCCCAGCTTCTCTGTGATTCTCAGTCCACCTAGCGTCCAGTGCCCTGTGGGTCACGGTGACCCTTCTCCCTTCAGCTGCAACCTGACACTGGAGGATTCCTGCTGCCTCCTGCTCTGAGCCTCAGGGATCACAGCCTGGTGACCCTTCCAAGAAGGGACTGTGTGGAGGAGGGGCAGGTGCCCAGCCAGCTGAACAGGACACGGGCCCAGCTGGGAAAGTCCAAGAGGGCAGAGGCGTGGGGAGGCCAAGTGCAGCCTCCCTTAAGCCCAGTGACAGGTGTTCTGAGGCCCAGAGGAAGGTGGGGCCATCCCCACATGGACAGGCGAAGCACAGGCTTTGGAGTCCCACAGCCCAAGTTTCAAGGCTCTGCTGCTGGGTGCTGAGGGAGCTCTGGCAAGGGACTTAGCTCCACCTCCTCAGGTGGAAGGGGCTGCTCTGAGGATCAGAGCGGGCCTGCAATGTGCCTTGTGGGCACCTGCTACCTTCCACAGGAATGGCGAGGGCTGAGAGAGCACCTTGGAGGTGGTGAGCACTGAGAAAAGCCTTCAAGTACACGCAGCTGCAGGGCGTGGGGTTTGTTCTCTAAATCCTGACAGTCTCCCAGATTTCCGAACCCACCCCCACTCACCTGAGTCTATTCTGGGGAGACCCCAGGGCTCACTCTCACTGGAGTGGAAAGGGCTGCTGCTTAGGGAGGGCTCCAGACCTTTGCAGAAAGAGGCAGGTGAGGAGGTAGAGGCATCGTGCACAGCTGGGTCTGTGACCCTGGTTTTAAAGTGAAGGCTCAGGGGACTGAGAAATTGCAGAGTGGTTAGATCTCACTCCATATCTAACCGTGATCTAGCAAGATCTTTGCTCTCCATTGCACTGGAGGCTACCTTACCAGAGGGCTGCGGGGTCTCTGATACATGCTTGGAGGGGGATCCAAGCCTGAGCACCGGCCGTAGGGCTAGGTCATCCGCAGGGGATGGAGGAGGAGCAGCCTCGGGATCACGGGAGGATTGCCCTGGCTTGAAAGCAGCCCAGAGGGACTCCACAGGGACAGGAGCAGCAGGAGGGAGGAGGTCCTAGATTCTGCACGCAGGGACAATTCCTCCTCCTGCCAGTGTGTCTTCAGCCTCTGTTGTTCTCTCAGCCATTTCTCTGTGCAAACAACTTCTAGTTTTCCTGTGAGGCCTGTCTACATCCTGGATGGCCCATAGATTTCATCACTCAAGCCCACAGAACACCCAGAGCACCACCTCTGTAAAGATTTGAGCCCAGCCAGGATGGATGTTGCAATTGATTAGCAATGTCTGCCACGGGCAGCAATCACAGTGCCGGGTCGAATGCCGTGCACTCAACACCCCGATCTATACTCTGGAAGCCTCAAAGCAGCTTGATAAATCCTGATTGGATCCTCCTCTAACTACAGGGTTACCAGCACATTTCTCTTCCAGTGAACTTCCTCACAGCCAGTACCTGGACAGCCAAGCTCTGCACTTGGCCCCAACCTAGGACATGTAGATACAAAAATACCCAAGCCAGGTTTTCATTCAGTGTGCAAAGTAGGGGATGCAGGGAAGCTGGGCCAGAGGACCAAGCTGAGGAGGGACTCCAGGAAAGAAATCCCAAGGAAACACCCTCAACTAAACTCAGGCAACTGAGGCCAGGCACTGACAGGCAGAGCCTGGGTTTATTTGGACAAGTGGAAGCTGGACCTATAATCACACCTCTGGGCATGTGGCAAGCAACTCTAATTACCCTCTAGATGGGAGGACAGTGACAATTTTATTTGGGGCCCAAAGCAACTCATAAAATTATGGAAAATCAGTAGCATTGCACGTAAGTTCATACACCCTCCAGAATTTTGCAAAGACCTAACGACTGTCTTTGTTAAGAGAGACAGGAGGTGGGGGTGGCCCTGTATACTTAAGCCTAGATGACTAGATGATTCCATGGTGGATCCACTCAACACTAGATTGTCAAAAAGGCAACGGTCTCTGCACTTGTGACTCACTTCAGACTCCCCTCCAGGTCCTAGGGAGAGCCCTTAGTGCCAGCCTGCCCAGAGACCACCACCCACAAGCCTGGGGAGACACACACCTGGACAGGAGGTGCATTTGCTGGATCTGTGTTCAAGAGTGGCATCTAAAGGGGCTGGTGGCATTTAACCAGTCATTTCAACAGTGTAATCAACACCCCCTCCTCCACCCTCTCCATATGCCCACCTCTTTCTCCCACACCATAAATAGATTAGAAAAACAGTTTCCTCCCGTGGCCATGACCCCATAGGCTGCTCAGCTCAGCCCCAGTGAATCACCCTGGCTCACCGCAGCGGCATTCTAAACTGACTGCAGGGTAGCGAGGCGGCACAGACACCAATAAATGAATCACACCTTCCGCAAGACCAAACCTTTGGCTTTTACAGACACCAATTACAAAGGAGAAAGAGAAAGAACAAAGAAATTACTCAGGGTGTTTGCGCAAAGTTGATTCAGAGGTTTACAGAATCATCAGCAACTGAGTTGCTGTTAGGAAGGCCACCAGTGCCTCGGCCAGGGGCCGTGCTGCCCCTGGGACTCCCGGGTCAGTGGGACGGGAGTGGGGCAGGTCCCAAACTCTTGTGGGGTTCTCAGGCTGGATTGGACCCTCTCCCTTTCACTTCTACCCACTTCTGGAGGGTCACTCAAGACTCCCATTAGTCCTTCCCAGGCATAGCTGCCTGAGCCGGCAAAGGTGACCAGGACTTGAGCACCTGCGCTCAGCCGCTCTCTGCAGGGACTCAGAGTTCCTTGAACAAGGCAGCCGAGATGGAAGGGAGAGCCTGTCTCCTGGGATCCTGAAGCACTCACCGCACCAACTTGCCCAAGCACCTGAATCACATGGAACTCTGCTGCCAAGTTTGCCCCTGGGCCCAGGGTGTCCCAATCCCGTGGGCAGCCTGGTGCAGGAGGGGATGAGACCCAGCTGACACCTGACTTGCCTGCCAGCGCCCGTCACCCCCCATGGTGTACTGAGCGCCACTGGCACGGAGCCCAAGCTGGGGCGGGACGGATGACTTCTTTCCTGGCCTCAATGCAGGACTCCTGAACCCTCGCTCAGGAACACGCATGGCAGCTAAGCTCAGGGAGGAGTCCCTTCCTGGAGACCTCGTCGCTTTGAAAGCCTCAACCCAGGACCTGGCAACATAGCCTCCTGCCCCGCGGGACTGTCCCATGGGCCAGGGGAGGCAAGTGGGGGGGCACAACGTTCCCTCAACATTGAGCCCAGGGAGCAGCGGGCAGTCAGGCGGCTCAGACCACTTGGCTGGAAAACCCTGGGGACAGGGTGGTTCACGTTGCCAAATCTTCTGGGAAATGACTGCCCACTGCCCTTCTGCCAAGGACAGAGCCTGGGAAACTGACCTCACCTGCCAGTGGGACTCAGGGTGAGGCTGGGAGGAGGCAGGAGCACTGAGGCCTCCGGCCCCGGTGGACAGAGTCACACATTCCCAGCTAGTACACGTGTGTGTGCACACGTGTCCTAAAACACAGGCACGCTTACACATGTGAAGATGCCATTTCACAGAACATTTTTACATTCTCAGGCACTGACACCCTAACAGATGACTGTGGGATTTGTCACTTTCACTCCAAGCTCTCAAAGCCAAGAGTGGACACATCACATCCTAGTGACCTGAGGGACCAATAGACACTCTTCCATCTCTGATCAATGAAATCAATGACAACCTATCAGTGACAACAGAGGCCATCCCTGACAGACCCCACCAGAAACCGCACTTTACCCAACAACACCCACACCCCCAGCAGCTGAGGAGGACCACACGCCTCTGCGCTGCCCCAAGAAGGCCACGCTAACAGCCCAGCCAGGACCCACACAGCCTCCTGCCACCCCCGGCACCCATGTCAGGGGCAGACTACATGGGACACTTTCTCAAAACTTGAACTGCTTGACTGTTCAGAGGGCTGGGGGCAGCCCGGCACTGCCACCAAGAAGCAGCAGGAGGTGTCAGTTCTAGAGGACAGTGGAACTCCAAGGGTCACCTCGAGGAGACCAAATGCAAGCCAGCTCCAGGTACCCAGATGCCAGAGCCCAGGGGGATATGAAACTTGTGACCAAATAACTAAAGGTCTCTCTTCTACCATCAGAGCCACTTCCCAAGCCCACGGGTACAATGACAAATGGTTTTAGTCAAAATCCACGAGAAGGAAAAGCAAAGCAGTCGCCGCATTTCCCAGCGCTGGACACCCTCCCACATCACTGCAGGCCACTCTGAGCTGCCATCTTCTAAAACAAACACATATTAGAAATTACAGGAAGATCCGAAGGCACGTGAGTCACGTGCGGCCTCTCAAGGTCACATCTGAGCAAAGGCAAGCTCCACTTGAGGCTGCCAAACCCTTTGGGGAAGGAGAGTAGCCAACACTGCTCAAGTCCACAGTGATGTGTGCAGGAAGAGTCACCCTGGAAACCCTCTCTCCGGGCAGGCGGGGGCAGGCCCTGGCAATGCATTTTGTGGTCCTGATGCCCCCGCCCCTCCGGGCGGAAGTGGGAAGGCACAGGCCTGCATCCTCTTCTGCACCAGCCCTGGGCTGCGTTTGGCTGTCTCGGAGCTGGTGGGTAGGAGGCGAAGGCACAGCTTCCTGCCGCTGATGGTAGAAACTTCTTCAGCGCATTAAAAATAATACTTGGTGCCAGGGGGGTTTGTCATAGCTTCAGCGAATGTCCTGACAACTCTTCACGGTGGGTGCAAACGCCTCCCCCCACTTCAGAAGAGCAAGTGCAGGCGTGAGAGGGACTGATGGTTGTCAAAGTCCGTACCTCATCCATGTCCTGCCTTGCTGGGAGCATCTAGGAGCCTGCCTGCCTGCCTGCCCACCCTGCCTATTTCTTTACCTCACCAGATGCACATGAGATGCCTACCAGACAGGAGGCAGGGGCTTGGCGACTGGAGGGAAATAGACAGACGCAGCACAACTGTCTACATGGACTCGCAGCTACTGCCAGGACAGTGTGACCTGGAGAGCCACCAGGAGCTCCTGGACACCAACAGGAAGACCAGTGGGGGGACCTCCCTGCACACACTCCTCTCCACTCCCTCCCTGAAATGGACTGGCACGTCCTTGATGTCTCAGAGGGGCCAAGTTCACCTGAATCACATCAGCAGGCATATGACAAATGCTACCCAACACTCGAGCACCGAAAGATGCTCTGTGTCCCACAATGTCCCCATCAGGCCTCGATTTGGTCCCTCCAGGGGTGGGGTGTATACCAGCCATGCACCCAGCAACCACGGAGACATCTGTTGATGCCGGTGTCCGGATGTGCCCAGGCGCTGGAGGTAGACTCTGGCTCCTTACGCAGACTGACACGCACGTTTCCAAGGAACGTCAGCCAGTGCCTTCTGGAGTGGACCCAGCTGCCTGCTCGGGGGTGACAGAGCTGTCAGCATTCTTCCCTAACGGACGGGCCAAGATGGACAAGACCTAAAATACCACTGCAATGGTGAGGCTTGCAAAGCAGCCCGGGGCACAGGGGCTGGGCGTGGTGTGCACGAGGTAGTGCACAAGCACGGGCTATGGGGCCAGGGAGCCTGAGTGTGAGTTCAGCCTCTCACCAGTTCCTGGCTCTGTGACCTGGAGCAAGCGTCTTACACTCTCTGGGCCTATATTTGCAGTTGGTGACAGCAATGGCTTTGCTCACAGAGTTGCTTTGAAGACTGAGAAAAATTGGTCACTAGTGCCTGGCACATACTAACTAATGTCTCCACATCCAGCTAGGGAAAGCAGGAGAAGGAAAAGTCTACCAGGCACTTGGGAACAGAAGAGAAGCCACTCTGACTCTCAGAGAGTGCAGAGATGTTCCAAACTTTCCCAGGCTCACCTGGCAGTGCTGAAGCTCCTGCCCCCATCAGCCAGCCGTTCTGTGATTTTTTCCCAGCTTGGTGACAGACGCTTCTGCCAGTGACTGACAAGACCCCGAAGAGACCCCAGAAGTGTCAGGGTTTGGCTTTGTAGTGTCACCCGATGGGAAAAGAGGCTGGCTGCTGGCTGGGTGTTGCCATGGCTTCCCGCAGGGTGCAGCCCACCTGGGGGAGAAGGCAGCAGCAGTGTTCAGGGAGGAGTGGAGGGAGGCTGCAGAGACCAGGTCCTGGCCGAGACGGTTGGCTCTGCATGGACGCTCACTTCTGAAAACCTGAAAGTGACCCCCAAACTGGGAATCTCAAACCATCACAGGTTTCTGGGCTTTCTGTTCCTGGTTGCTTTGTGGACTGGAGCAGCGAAGTACCTGAACGTGGGGTGGTGCTGATGGCACCACCCTAGCTCTGTGCTTCTTGCTCCCCTCCCAGCCCCTGGGCACCAAGGCTGCTGGTATGGAGGTCCCCGAGGACAGCCCCAAGGCCTCCTGCACCAGGGGTGGGCAGTTGGGGTTTTGGCGGCTCAGTCTGCGCTGGGCCTGGAAAGATGTGGAAATGTGACACGAATATCCAACGACCTCCACATTCAATGTCGGGGTCTCCAGGTGGGCCGCTGGTTGTAGCGTTCCCAGCTGGTCCCAAGATGGGGAGCCCTTTTCCTGGTGAGAGTGGTCTCATTAGGCAGTGTTCCCGGGGGTGGCCTCCAAGGACCAGGCAGAATGGCCAGTGGAGTCTAATCCACTGCCATCCCCCACCAATGAACTGTCTCAGCAGGGCCACAGCCCTGGGGAGGATCTCTGAACACCAGAAACAGCATGCACCCGGCATCACTGGGACCACACCGCACAGCCATGCCCAGTGACGGCAAGTTCAGGATGTCCATCCTTCTGACCCTTGGTCACACTGCAGGACAAGCCACTAGACAGGGCAGACTGGGTCTGTGAGCAGTTTTTTTGTTTTTTGTTTGTTTGTTTTGGCAGTCCTAGGGATTGAGCGCAGCACTGCTCCACCACTGAGCCAGGGCACCAGCCCTTTTCATTTTTTATTTCAACACGCGTCTTGCTCGTTGCCCAGGCCAGCCTCAACTTGCGATCCTCCTGCTCAGCCTCCTGAGGAGCTGGGCTGACAGGCGTGCACCACCATACCCACGTTGCGGGCAGGTTTCGTAGGGCCTCTCAGGGAGGAGGAAAAAAAGGAACTGTCACTATTTAAAACCCAGAAGTTTAGGGGGCTTGGAGTGCAGCTCAGTGGCAGAGCACTTGCCTAGAGTGTGCCAACACCCTGGGTTCCCAGCTCAGCACTGCAAAGAAGCACTAAATAATCATAATAACTCTAGGAGCTTTACATCAAAATCTAGCCTGCTGGGTCCCTGGAGCTGAAAGACCTGGCCACATGGGGCCCACAGGCAAAGAAGAGCTGAGTGGAAATAGGAGCCCCTTTATTTTATTTTATTCTATTTAATTTAATTTTTGCAATAGTGGGGATGGAACCAGGACCTTGCCCATGCCAGGCAAGTGTTGTACCAGAGTGCTGGTCCCCCAGCCTGCAGGAACCCCTTTAGACAAGACTCACCCCAGCTCCCTGAGGTGCACCTCAAAGGCAACTGAGTTTCCCCGGAACCCTGCCCTCCAGCTTCGGGCAGCCCTGACCAGTGCGGTGCCACCCTCATTGCTCCATGAAAGCAGGCGCCGCAGATACTCGGTCCTACACGTGTCCCCACCATGCCTGCGTTACACAACACCTTTTAAAAGCAAAGAGGAGCCTTAGCTTTGATCCCCTCTCAGCCTGTGCATCATACAGGAGCCTGGGGCTGGCCAGACGACAGCCTTCAAAGTTCAATCTGTAGGAGTTGCTTCCCTGTGGGCAGGATTCCAGGTGCCCAGCTCTGTGGAGTGCAACTCCCGAGGAGAGGAGGCCTCGCAGGTCCTCTGGCTTGGGCCCTATACCCCACCCTGTGCCTGGACATCTCCTTACTTTATGACTGACCACATCATGGACATCTCAACACTCTGGTCCTGCAGTCCGAGCACCACTGAGCTGGCGGCTCTTGGGGGACAGCCCCCTCACTTTCCTCCTCTTCTGAAGGTGGAGCACACGGCTCTGCAGGGCTTCCTGGGGAGGCACCCTCTCTTTCCTCTTTCTCCCCTGCATACCTAGATGTTTTAACCATCTCCAACCCAAACTGAATCTGGTAGAGAAGGCAGGAAAGGTGGGGGGAGCTGTGAGTATGTGAGTGTGCAAGCACCGGTGTACGTGTGTGGGCAGACGCAGTCTTCTACGTCTTGACAAATACCGACCGGCCCTTGACCCTCTGCACAGCGCGGCTGGGACAGTGAGGTCCCCTGGGAGTCTGCTCTCAGAGCACAGCCACAACACTCAACTCCCTGGTGGCACCATGACCTCACACTCAGGCAGCCAGGAAGCTGGCAGGCAAGAGTCCTGCGCAGAGGCCCAGGGCAGAGCAGCTGGCTGACACCCATGCCTTCCCCTCTCCCCTCGTCGCAGTGAGAGCCGGAACTTCATCTTCAGAGGCGCCCCTCCTTCCCTCCTGGCACACAACAGGTGCTCCCTAAAGGCTGAGTGGATAAGTGGCAGGTGCCAACTTGGAGAGTGAGCTTCCCCCGGCCTTTACAGGGACTAATTTCTGAAGGGAATCAAGGTCCATCTCTAGCAATCAGCAGTCTGACTCTTGGGGAACCAACAGCTAAGTAGACAGTGGTTGCTGGGCAGGGGCACCAACCATGTCTGGAGACACCTTTGGCTGGCAATTGAGAAGAGTATTGGCACCAAGCAGGTAGGGGCCAGGAGTGCTGCTAACACCGTACTGTGCAGAACAGCCTTTCTCTGTCACCCAGCAGAACTTATCTGACCCAGAAGGTCCTAGTGGAGAGGCGGACAGACCCTGGGTTCAGGCAACGACAAAACCTGGGCAGCTCACACCAGATCCGCCAAATGGAGAACTGGTGTCCCGTGAGTTTCTAAGGTTTTGAAGCATTTTTTGGAACAGGTTGGAGAAGAGAAATCAGAGGATCAAGGGCCCCAGCTAGATAGCAGTGCTGACAAACAAGACAGCCACTGTAGGTGACGGCACTGAGGCAGGTCCAGGGCAGGGGGCACCCTCCCCAGGGGCTAGTGCAGTGTGGCCCACAGTCTGGGTTGTCTAAAAGTGTGGTTGGCATCTACCTGCCATCAAGATTCAGGCTGGAGAGAGACAGGTTACTTCTGAGAGCTTCAGCAGAACTGAAAAGAGTGTCAACAGAAATGTGAGCCAGGAGGACAGCTTCCTCCAAAGTGCCCAGAAAGTCCTCTAGGGCCACTTCACTCCTGCAGGTGGCTTTGAATCCTTGGACCCCTGGCTCTGTAAAAGAACTGTATTATTTTTTCATTGTGTGCTTTGGGAACAGTGAATTCCACCTCTCAATTATCCAAAAAGTGGGATCACAGGAATACCTAATTAAAACTCTCCTGCTCCCAGGTTCAAGGTGCATCTGCTCTGGGTCCCAAGTCCCCAATTCAGGAGGTAGAGGGTGCAGTCTGCATAAATACTGGACCAAACTTGGGATGAAGGGGGCCTTGGGCAACGCTTTGCACTGCTGACTTCCCTCATCTCCAAGCCAAGGGTGCAAAGCCCAAGCTCACCAAGGATCTTCCCAGGTCTGAAACTGGGGCAGCTGAAGGCCACACAGGGGAACCCACTGGTAGGGAGGGAGCCCCGAGCCAGACCTGGGAGAACAAAGGCTGAACCTGGGCAGACTGTAGAAGTTTAGATTTCACCCATCCTGGCCTCACCTTTCAGGTGAGGAAAACAGGCTCCGGATGGCTTAAGGGACCTCAGAAGTCAATCTCCTTTTGCAGAAAGTTTTTTTTTTGTTTTGTTTTGTTTTTTAATAAAAGAACCCCATGGACACTGCCTTGAGGCCCAACTCCAAATCTATCTTCAAAGTTCTACAAGGGCTACAAGTAGCTCCCAAGACGTAGGAGGTGGAACTCACCAGCCCTTATTAGTTTCTCCCCTTTCTTCCTTCCATCCTTCCCTCCCTCTCTCCCTTCTTATCTTCTGTTGTAAAGAAACTCCAGGGAACCAGAGGCCTTAAGGCTCCCCAGCCCAGCCTTTCAGGGAAATCTGATTAACACTTGCAACAAACTGTTACATTATACCCAAGTATTAAAGATGTGTTCCCTCCCTGCCTTGAGGCCTTCTTCCCGGAAACACAGGGAGGACCTAATTGGGACACCCAGGGATAGGTCACCACCTTTTCAAGCACTAACCTCCAGGGTTCCCCTCAAAGAGTGTATTTGGGAAGTGCCCAGAGCCCAGGCAAGGGGTTCAACATGACACTGTGGTGCTCATGAAGCCTGAGAAGGGACAGAAAGAATGACCGGGAAGTAAAGAGAGGACAAAACCAGAACATTCAACTACACCTAGATCCTGGAATGTGGCTGACAGGTGATGTGAACTCCGTGTTGGGGAGCTTCGTCCCCCAGGCAGCTCCCTCCCCCAAGGCAGCTTTATCGAGTGGGAGAAGTAATAAATAAGGCAGCAAGGGTACTGAGCAGCCCGGAGCAAGGGCCAGCCTCTCCCCAGACCAGTGCCAACATACTTTAATAACATCATGATGCATTTCATGACCCCCCCCCCTCCCCCAGTGCACAAATGGCCTCTGGGAAGCAATCGAGCCTATGCAAGCCACTTCCCCAAACTCTGGCTCTGGGCAGTTTCTCCTGGACCTCCTGGTCTGCACAGGTCAGGTGGGGTGGGGGTGGGGAGGGTGGGTAGAGAGCCCAGTTTTCAATTTCAGGATGGGCCGGAGTGGGTCAAGGGGTAGAAGGACCCATTACTGAAGCCTGGCCACTCTGCCCCTGCCAGGCTGGTCATGGGTTATTTTTACTTCTTGCACCTCACTATACAGGTTCAGGGGCCCCAAACTGTGGCAGCCGCCTGCGGAAACTGGCTTATGAGTCACCTAGCGACTGCCCTCATTCCTAGTGACTGCCCTCGTTCCATGACAGTTGCCCGTGGGCTCCTGGTCCCAACTGGAAGAAGGCTGCCATCAGCAGGGAAGAGCTGTGTCCCTGTACCCAGGGCGCTAGGGGACAAGGAGGAGGAAACTATAGCTCAGGGAGGCAAAGGGTCCCCAAAAGAGTGGACCAGGGGAGGGGATCTATATTAGAAGTCAGAACCAAGGAGTAAGGGTTCAACTCCCCACCCAACCTAACATCCACCTGGGTGGGCTACTGAGGAAGGAAGCAGAGGGTGTTTGCTCAGCTTCCGGTTGTACAGGATGCGACTAGCCCAGGATTCAACACCTGCTCCCCACCCACTCCTAATCCACTGCCCCCTTCTGGGGCAAGGCAGTCCCAACCACAAAGGTCCCAAACTTTGACTCATTTGTAACCACGGTCCCAGCCAGACTGAGCCAAGCTGTCCAGACAGAGGCTATTTATAGGTGCGCCGGGACACAGACAGTCACAATGGCACGAACTGGGGATCCACGTTGGGCCAGAGGCACCGTGGCTAAGCCCTGGACCACAGACACCTGGACATAATTGGTCCTTAGATTCAGCAGATCTCAGACCCCAGGAGATGCACACAGGCAAGAGAATGGCTAGATCCCCCCCCCCCCCCCGACACAGGTGCTCAGGGAGACTAGGAGACACACTCCTGGGACTCCCTCAGACCCACGGACAACCCAGAGATGCACGGAGACTCCTGAGACGCCAAAGCCCCAGAGAGACACGCCGAAGCGCACACCCCATGGACACACCAAAATCCACTCTCTGACACCGCGACGCAGCGCCACAGACACTCCAGACACACACTGCGGGCCCCAGACACTTCACAGACCAGACAGTGTCTCACACGGCCGCCCCCCCCCCTCCGGCCAAAGTTGATAAAGAGCCGGCCTAATTGCGCCAGTGCGACAGCCCCTGAGGGAAATAATATTTAAACTTCACGGATTCGGCCGCCCCAGCCCTCCCGCGCCGCGCGCCGCCGCTGGGCCCCGGGTCCGAGTCCGGGCGGGCGGGGCGCGGGCAGCGGGGGGCCGTGCCAGGCTAGCAGCGCCGCGGGACAAAGCCGGGCCGGACGCCAGCTGCCGCGAGCCGGGAGGGCGCGCCCGGGACGCGCCGGGCGCAGCCGGGCCGCCGGGCGCACTGCCCGAGGGGGCGCGCACCTCCCGGGCCCCAGCCCGCAGCTGCGCCCCGACACCGGTCCGAGTCTGATGGGGCCTCCGGGGAGGGGGCGCAGGGTCACTCACTGATCTCCATGCTCTGGAACAAAGAGCGTTTGCAGTTGCACGTGCAGGAGACATTGGGCTGCCCGGCGGCGGCGGTGGCGGTGCTGTTGACCCCCATCAAGCGGTGCATGGACGGCGCGGCGGCGCGGCGCGGGGCGCGGGGGGCGCGGGGGCGGCCGGGGGGGGCTCCGGCCTGCGCCCGATGCTCGGGCCCCGCATGCAGGAGGCGCGCGGCGGGGGAGGTGCGCCCCGGCTCGCCCGGCTCGGGTCGCCGCCAAGTTCCCGGGGCGCCTCGGGGCTCAGTGCGCTGGGCCGCGCTCCTCCGCGCCCCGCGGCCGCCGCTCGGCAGCCCCGGGGGCGTCGGCAGTGTCCGCGGGTGGCGTCCGGAAAATGGGCTGGCAGCCGGGGCGCGCGGTGCCGCCGGGGCTGAGCCGCTGCCGCTGGCTTCCCCCAGCCGAGCGCCTCCGCCGCCGCCGCCGCCTCCTCCTCATTCAAGTCCAAGGAGATCGGGTTTCGCTCCGAGACCGCGGTCGGAGGCAGGCAGACGGTCTGACGTCAGCGCTAGACGGGGCTGCCGGTTCCCACCGCGCGGGGGCCGGGGAGGGGGCGCGCGCTGCGCCAATCCCCGCCGAGGTTCCCCCGCACCCCCTCCCAGGCCCGGGGGGCGGGGTGACGGGAAACGGGGCGGGCTCTTAAAGGGCCAGAGCTTGGCGGCCGGTGTAGACCCGGGACCCGCGCAGCGAAGGAGGGGCACTGTGCGCCCTCCCAACTGGAGTCAGCTCGGATCTCCGGTCCCGCACAGAGGGCGTCCCCACGAGCGAGACTCGCGGGAGTTGCTCGCGCCCTCCCCCCCACTCTCACCCCTGAGGTCCCTGACCCAGGCTTTTGGGGGTAGGCTGTTTCTGGAGAGCATGACGTCCCTGGGGTTTAGGGCTCAGAAGTCAGAGAAAGCGGGAGGAGCCCCCAGATCAGTCACCCATTGCCGGATATCGCAGGGGACTCCGCCTCCAGTTCTGCAGCCCCTAGAGGATCCTAGCCCACTGGGCCCCCCAAGCACTTTAACCTGACCCGAGGCAGTCGATTTGGAAAGACGGGAACTCGGGTAGACACGCCCGGGACAGCTCTGAGAAACGCCCGGGGGCCCTTGTCATGTAAATACGTGTCCCGGACTAGTGTATTGTCGCTGCCCCAGCCGGCTGGGCCTCGGACGAATCCACACCCATTGTCTGCTGCCCGAGGGGCCCCCGGAGTGGGGGGCGTGGCTCCGGAGTTCAAAGGGGGGGGTCTGTGGGGGTGTACTTTTATTTCATTAAGTTTTAATTACAAGAGTGCTACAAGAACACATTCTCCTGGTTTAAAGAGATATTAAAATATTACATAAGAGGCCTCCCCTCCCTAGCACAACTCTAACCTCTCAAAAATGTGGTGTGGCGCCTGGTAGACTCTTCCCTAAATCGCCACTTATTTAACAAGCACTTATGGAGCGTCTACTGTGTGCCAGAAGGGGTCCAAATAGTAACTGAACCCCGTATCAACTAGGAGAAGCAAAATATTATTGTTTCTATTTTGCGAATCAGAAAGCTGGTCAGCAAAGCTGTTCCCTGTGGTCACACAGTGGTAGAGGTGGAGTTCCTACCAGGGTCTCTGGGTATCTGCCCCTCCACACATTTCTAGTTCTTTAAATATCCACGTGCAGTATTCTATAAATCCTGGAGTTTTATTAATGAGCAAGGGCTCCTTTTGTATTCAGAGGGAAAAAAGCTTTTACAAGTCATATTATTTTTAATAGACTGGATAGAGAAGGAGAAGGGCGATTTGGGAGGTGGTGGTGCAGAGAGAATGATGGGGGCCTGAACAGTTCATTCTGCAACCCTCGTTAGAAAGTCAGCCGGGTTTCGGCTGCTCCTGCCGGGAAGCACAGGCTGATACTGTCCAGTCCTCCTGGGAAGGCTGGGCAACCAGCCCAAAGGGTTCAAGCCACCAGTGGATGGCTGGTCAGAGCTTTGTGGGGAAGCCCCCAAGTGTCCAGTCTAGAGAGATGTTCACAGTTGCCAAACTGTTGTAAAGCCACTACCCAGCCCTAGGACAGGACCCAAGCCCCCAACAGTAAGGTAGTGCCTCTGCCTTGGGGAAGAGGTTTTTCTCCAGAGGGACTTTCACTAGGGAAGGTCTTGCTGCAGCGTGGCCCCTGTAACTTGAAGGAAGGCTGGGGAGTCCCGAACATCCTTGGAGGGCATTGAAAGTCTTGGTTGGGCCTTGGCATGACCCCAGTTCCACTCATCTTCTAGGCACACCTCCCACCAGTCATCCTTTCCTTCATTCAATCAACAAACTGCAGCCCTGCACAGAATTCAGCAATGCCAGACAGAGCCCCTGCCCTCCAGGAAGTCTCTGGGTGATCTGGCTCCTCTGGCTGCAAGAAATCACACTTTGATTGTCTTGGAAATGAGGCAGCTTTTACACAATGGAGCAGAACACCAAAGGCAAAATAACCAGTTAATTCATTGAATTGACAAAAACAAACCCACTCACAGCACTTGACCTCCATCGATCTGTCTGGGACAAGAGCAGTGGTCACTTTTCAGAGTGCTACAGTGCAGTCCCACTTCCTGACTCAGGTGTTGTGTGGGAGTGGCTTACGGTCTTCTGCCCTGGTTCCACAGATTCCACCTGGAGGGCTTAATGCTAGGTGTCCAGCATGGGAGGAAGAACTGGGTCCCTAAAGATGAGTGGTGCACAGCTATGTGACCTTGGCTGAGTGTCTTCCCCTGCAAATTGTGGCCACTGACAGCACCTTCACATGGCATGACTGTGAGGAAGGGGGGGGCAGAAGGCCGAATTCAACTTTCACAGCAACCCTGAGGGTGGGGGGACATGCTGTCACTTCACTTTCCATTTTGCAGGGTGAGCCATTGATGATTTGCCCACTGGCAGAGGCCCTGGCTGAGTTGGGTCTTAGGAAAGCACAAAATTTCTTTGGAAGGAACCCAGACTACACCGTCTGCACTCTCTGGAGGTTATGTGGGTGCCTAAGGCTGTCTTGTAAACCTCAGGAGACTTCGTTAGATTTGAATTTCAGATAAACCTAAAGGTTTAGTATAAGTATATCCCATGCAATATTTGGTATATACTTATACTAAAAATGTACATGTTACTTATCTGAAATTCAATTGTAACCGCATGTCTTGCATTTTTATTTGCTAAATCTGATAACCTGTGTATGCCAGGCATTTTGGAGCTAGGAATTCAGCCATGAGGGAGCATAGCTGTTGTCAGGCCCAGCACAGGCAGCAGAGCTCACTCCTTGTGATTCTACAGGGGGCCAGGGTTGGGGGCATCTGCCTGAGGCCAGGCAGGATCTCAGTCTCTGGAAGTGTGTGTGTGTGTGTGTGTGTGTGTGTGAATGGTCACAACTGGGTAGTCAGATTCCTGGGAGAGAGGCCACAAATCAGGGAAGGAATTGTCTGTTCATTCTACAACATTCTACAGCTACTGTGTTTCTATTCAGTGCCAAGCTGCTGGGCACAGGGCTGAGAACAAAAACAAAACAGGACTCCCTCCTCGTGTGACATCATGGAGGGCCAAAGGGATCACAGATGCACACATCATTTCAGATATGATGACTGTGTGCTAGAGGCCAGGGTCGGGGCAAAGTCAGAGAGGTCTTCTCTGAGGAGATGGCATCTCCTTCTACCCATGTGACTGAGCACCACCGAGGGTCCTGTGCCAGCTCCTGCCCCCTGGGGCTCATGCTGTCCCAGGTGAGATGGACCATGTGGCCATGTGCAGACATGGAAATCTGACGGACAACTTCAGAGAAGGACAAGAACCAGGAAGAGCAGTGACCTGAGCCTAAGAAGTCAGGGTGGCCTCTGTGGGGAGGTGGGAGCCGGATATTTGATGAAATGAGGGACAGCAATAGTGGGGAAGGAGTCCCAGGCCAGGGACAACAGGCAGTCAAGGCCAAAGATCTTGGCGGCAGGGGAGCTAAGTCCCAGAAAGTGTGGCTTTGGGAACGTATTTCCCAACCCAGCTATGGTCACTGGATTGTGAAATGGGTTTGTGTCCCTGGGTGACTGTCGAGACAGGCCTTTCAGGGACTCCAGACAGCATGCATGGCCATCTGCCCTGGCCGTGGGCTGGATATTTAGAGAGGAAAGGTCTGTGTGAGCCGGGGAGGGGTTTTTGCTCCAGCGCACAGGTGGGTGGATGGGTGGGTGCCGCTGGTCTCACCCATGGGTATGACCCCTGCACTCACATGGCCGTCGCTCGGAGGGCCCCGGGCCCAGTTCAATGCCCTGGGGTCTAATGAGGTTTTGAAAGTTGTCATAATTAATAGTTTTTTTTAATAAAGAGCTCCAAAAATTCTGTAGGCAGTCCAGCTCGGATGCCAGGCCCAAGCGGCTGCCAGCTGGGCTCAGTGGGAGCCAATGTGGGTTTTGGCCATGGCCAAGGTAGCCGGCAATGTCCTGATGGTGCCCCCTGGCTGGGGGTGTCTGGGCACTGTGGAAGGTCCCCTGCGGAGGACAGGAGGCAGGCAGGTGTCCTAGGACCTGGGACAGAGCGCAGATGTGGGCAGTCTGGGCAGCTGGACGGCCCTTGACCTCGTCTCCAGCTTCTCATCCCAAGTCCTTCAGCTCCCAACTCTTCCTGGTCGGCTTTGTTTTGTTTTTGTTTTTCCTTTTCCTTTCAAACACCAACAGGAGCTGGTGTTTACTGGAGCGGCTGTGGCCCTGCCCAGATCTCCCTCTTCATAGTCTTCTGCCTGATTGGCCAACAGGCCCAGCTCAGGACCCCACCGTGGCCAGGGGTTGGCAGGTTGTGTTCCCACACGGCCCTGCAGGTCCAAGCTAACACTGTTCCCATTTGACAGAGAGGGAGACCCAGGCTCGGGAGTAAGGTGGCTCTGGGATATGGATGCAGACATTGGTGTCCCAAAGCCCCGGCACTGGTCTCAGCAACTACTGCGTCTTCTCAGCCCTGCTCAGCTCTGCGGGACCAGGCACACCAGTCCCTCGTGCCCCTGGACCCTCTACTTGTCTTTGGTGGTTCTCCTTCACGAAGCTCACTCCTAAGACACAGAGCGACTGTCGCCTGCTGAGGTGTGAGGCTGGGCCGCTGGGAGGTGAGAGGCACCTCCGGCCACATGCCCCAGCACCCATGTGGGTGACCTGGGCAGGTCTTTGCCTTGCTAGACTGTGTCCCCTGCACCTGAGTGGAGGTGGACAGGACAATCTCAACAGAGCTCAGGGCATCAAAACACGTGTGCTTATGACTTCACTATCCTCTCCCCTTGGCTGGCAGCCCCTGGAGAGCAGGCCCCTCCCCCTCCTTGTGGCCTGTTCCCCACTGGGTCCTGGTGTCTCAGTCGGGTGAGCAGAGGGGCTCATCCACCTCTGTGGAGCGGGCACCTGAGGGGCACCTATGCACACAAACATACAAATCACATTTTGGGCAGCTAACAGCCTCTTTCCCTTCTTGTCACCTCCTCCACCTCCAGAATCTGCTGCCAACCAACATCTGGAAGCCAGAAACCAGGGCCATCACCTCCCAAGGCAAGGGCAGCAAGTTCTTAAGTTCTTGCCTGGAACCAAAACCAGACCAGAAGTCTGAACCCTAAAGATGCGTGGCGTGTGTGTGTGTGTGTGTGTGTGTGTGTGTGTATGTGTGTGTGTGTATCTGTGTTGTGAGTTCCTAGGTGTATGTGTGGGTGTATATCTGCATATTCATGCTGTATGGTGTGTGTGTGTGTGTGTGTGTGTGTGTGTGTTTTGCATCTTCTTGGTTCTGTCATGTGTGTTTAGATGCAGACACAGGAACTTAGTTGCTGGACAAATGTCCCAGGGCTGAGCTCAGCTGGACAGGACACACGTGCCCTGCCCCAGGGCATCCTTTCCAGCTGAGATGCTTTCCAAGAAGAAGGGAGGCAGGTAGCTGGGAGGAACAGAAAGGAGCAGTAAATCCAATCAGGTCTTCCGGGAGATGCCCAGAAGGGGCGGACGTGGGTAAGAACCTGCTCGTGAAAGGCGGAGCCGAGGGCAAACCCAGCTCCTGACTCCTGGCCCAGGTCCCACAGGGCTTTCAGTTACTTGAAATGGCATCACTTAGGGACCTTTCCATCACAGACTGAGCCCGGGAAGGGCCAGAAAGATTCCAGATGCTCCACTTGTCCCTAAAACACTTCCTAAAATAACTATTGGTTATTCAAGCTCATTTCATGGCCCAGAAATACTGGAACAGATATGTTCTGCATCTCTGGCCACATGAACCACACACACTACTGTCATGAGTCCTTGACAATGTAAAACTGTGCTTCTCAATGGCAGGGAGGACACTGGGGCGAGGCTGGGCCCTGGTGCTCTGCCATGAGAGGCAGGAGGCGAGGCTGAGTGGATGACAAAGGCTGAGCCGGCCACGGAGGACAAACCAGTGGTGTCTTCCTGTTGGTGCCGTTGCCAGCAGGGTACTTGCCTGGTACAGAGACTGTTCCCTACCATGTGCAGGTGCTACCACAGGCCTTGGGGACACAGTGACCAGGGCACACCAGGCTCTGTCCTGTCCTCTGGAGTCTCTCATTCATTGGTCCATTCCCCAAACTCTGATTCTGTGTCCTCAGCACTGCAAGGCACACAAGGATACTTCACCACTTCTGTGTGACCTGGTTTGGGAAAGTAACTACTCTGGGCCTCTGTTTCCTCATTTTCTAAAGTGAAGATCTGAAAGACACCTACTCTCAAGAGTATTTGTTATAATTGGACGGATTAAGTGGAGACTCACATAGGTCAGTTAGCACAGGGCTCGGCTTGGAAAAAAACTCTTGAAAGACGATGATAATCATCATTACTGTATGCTCTGGAGGCTCCCTGTCCCAAATGAACCCTAGATTCCATGTTGTCCCTTTGTCTCAAATCACAGTTTTTTCAGTGAATTTGTGAGTTGCTTTGTTCAGTGTTTTGCCCTAGCCAAACTGTCCCGTGTGTTCCCGGCGTCTGGTCCTGGGAATAGATGCTCAGCTCCCTCCAGAATGATGCGAGCACTGTCAGAAGCCAGAGGAAGGGGTCCCACAAGGTCCCAACAGTGCCCACTAGTGTATGGCACAGGAAGACATTCTGTCCCTTTCCTCTGCAGCCCCCTGCCAGGTCTGAGGTACCAACCTGTGCCCTCCAACTGTACTGGGAGCTCTCCTGCGGGACAGTGTGCTCTGCTGTGGGGCTTGGGAGAAAGTGTCCAAGCACCAACTTCAAAGACAAAGAAGCTTTGCATTGCATTTGTGAAGAAAGCACAGCCCACACGTCCTCACTGACTGCCTTCACAGCTCCCGGCACTCACTGGTGTGTGTGTAAATGCTCAATAAATAGCTCTGGATGGATGAAAGGAGACCCATTTTGCAATGTTGATCAGGCCCTTAAAATATGTCTATCCTGGGGCTGAGGTGGTGGCTCAGTGGTAGAGCACTTGCCTAGCATGTGTGAGGCACTGGGTTTGATTCTCAGCACCACATATAAATAAATAAAGGTCCATCAACAACTAATAGAATATTTTTTAAAAATACGTCCATCCTCACCCAGTGATCTCATGTCCAGGACATCCTTAAGAAATAACCATCAGTGAACTGAACAAAGTGTTAAGAATGTTGATCTTTATTTGTAAAAAAATAAAAATGCAATGAAAAGGAAAAGCAATGGTTAAATAAAGAAGGTCAAAGACAACACAACTGTTCAGAATCAAGATTTCAAAGATTATTTGAAGATACAGAGAAGTCCTCTTAAAGTAAAACCAAAAACTAGGTTCAGAACCCAATTTTGTACAAAAAGAAACTATGTCAAAATATTATTGGTTAGCTTTCTGTAATGTACTAAATGCGATATAGTTCTGTTATATCATCTGCTATGTTTCTTTTTTTAAGTATATTTTTATTTGTAGATGGACACAATATCTTTATTTATTTATTTTTATGTGGTGCTAAGGATCAAACCTAGTGCCTCATGCAAGGCAAGTGCTCTACCCCTGAGCCACAACCCCAGCCCCTCATCTGCTACATTTTCTACAATACACTTTAATTTTAAATTGCTTCAAAAGCTTACCTGAAACATACCCCCAAGCAACAGAAGCCTGTTATAGCCCTGCGGCCCCTTTAACAGGAGTCAAGATACCTAAGAGGCGGGGTGCCAGACACTGCTGACGTCACAGGCAGCCCGAAATGGCACAGCAGACTGACCAATCACAAGTTCGGATTCCGGGAGACGCCAGTTCCATTGGACACAAGTGCTGGTGCCCTTGGCCAATTGCAGAAGAGGGGCAGAACCCCGGCGGCCCCGTGGGTTTTAAATCCACGTGGTGGCCAGGGGTCCTGTGCTGCGCAGCGCTGAAAGACCCGGGTGCGGGTGCGGCGGGGCTGCGGCTGCCCTCAGAGCTGCTGGGCAAGGCTCGGGGCGGTTCCTCCGCACTTCCTCCGCACTTCTTGACCAGGTGACTCAGCCTTGCTGAGCCTGGCTGCATCCTCTGAGCACCGTCCTGGGAGCATCTGCTGACGCACGCAGGGCCTGCCAGGAAAGGTGGCACGCCAGAGATGCGTGTGAATCCCACTCTTGCTGTCTCTGCAGTGACCGGCAAGGGCGTAATGTGACCTCCCCCTCTTTCTCCACTGGGCAGCCCTATCAGAACGCCTACTTTGTCTCTTCTGTAAGGACGTGAGCTGCGGGATGTGGGCCGGGACGTGACTGCAGGGAGGTACCCTGTACCTTGTGGAGGTCTGCCCACGGTACTTGTTGAATGATTCTTTCAAAGACCCAATTCTTAGCGCAGTGCTTGGCACATAGGAGGTGACTGCACCTGGCAGCTGTTCCTGCCCCACCTGGAGCTCTGGAGCTCCGGAGCTCTGTGCCTCCGCAGCTGGGGATCTTCCACTGCCCCCCTGCCCCGAGGTTTTGTGACCTTCAGTTTGCATCTGAAAACCCCAGTGGTGGGTGCCAGCTCTGAGTTAGTCACTGGAGTAGGTAACAAAACCTGCGGAGCCTCAGTTCTCTTCTGCAGAATGGGGCTAACAATGGTTCCCTTCTGGCTGGGTTGCTCTGAGAAGCAAGGGCATATAGGAGCAGCACTTGGCAAGGGATAGGTGCCCCTTATGGGTCATTTATGTTTCTTGGGAAGCTGTTCATTTAGGGCTGTTGGCAGGAATTTCTCCCTTAGCTGGAGCTGAGGTCTGTCTGCTTTATAACTTCCACACCTTCTTGCTCCTGGTAGCATACATGTGCTTCTCTGTCATAGAACAGTCCAGAAATTTAGGACCAAGCTGAACACCACAGCTTCCTATGCAAGAGGTACCAATCTATGCCCTCCAACTGTACTGGGAGCTCTCCTACGGGACAGTGTGCTCTGCTGTGGGGTCTAGTGCAAACTAAAAACTCAGGCTGCTTGTTCAAAATCTTGAAATTAAGAATTTCAAGATGAGAGTAGCAGAGCTCATCCCCTCTTGGATCAGAGCCCCATGTCACAGCCCATGAACCTCCCGGGCCCTGCTAGAGGTCCACAGCCTGGCAAGGTCTTCCAGATCAACATGGGACTGGGTTGGAGCTGCCCACAGCCTGACAGAGCAAGGACAGTTTTTAGCTGGTTCAGGAAAGGCCACCTGAGGAAAGCCTGGTTCACAGAACCTGCCCCATCACCTCCACACAGCTCTCCTCCATTGATTTTACTGTTTGATACAACATGGATAAAGTGCAAAAATCCAAAAGACCCGTGGGTTTTTATGCTGAACCACCTATGTAACCACCAGCCAGATCAAAATAGAGAATGTTCTAGAAAGTTCAGTTACTAGCTCTCTGACACGGCTGCAGAAGTAAGCACGATTTGACTTCTTTCGCTGTAGATCTGTTTCACCTGCTCTTGAGCTTCGTAAAGATGGAGTCACGTGGCACGTGTCCTTTGGGGTCTCCCTCTTTCCCTCCTGTCCAGCCTGGGCAGGGCTGTTGTGGGTCGTGGCTCATCTCTGTCCAGGCTTTGCAGCTTTCCTCTTGGGAATGTCTCACGTCTCTCCATCTCCCAGCCGCTGGCGCCACCAGATGGGATGCCAAGAATGTTCCTTGGAGTTCAGGCCCCTGGCAACCAGGTTATGAGCAGCACAGACCTCTTCCTGCTCCTGGAGCACGTGGTCCAGTGAATAGAAGGGTCTTCTGAGTCCCCCGATGCTCTCCTTGTCCCTTGAAAGTGGAAGTTAGTTGTCAGGAAGACAGACAAAACCCCACATGCCCACTCTGGAGTGAACCGTTCTCATCCCTTCTTCTCACCCAAAACTTAACAGAGCAATTTGGGATTCCAGAACCTGCTGACTGCCGGACAAGAAGGTCACCTTTTCCCACTAAGAAACGAATCCGGCTTGACTTTGGCTGCGTCTGGGTGACAGACAAGGCCTCGTTTCAGTGAAGCACCTGCAGGTGACCAGGCGAAGAGGAGCAGCTGCAGCCCCTACATTCTGCCTCTGTCCACACCCTTTACCCATGGCTCAGGGTGGCCTTGACCCCACCAGCTATTCAGCCAGCCTACGTCTCCCTGCTTCCCTCTTGCTCAGTGCCCCTTGCTGCATGGCCTTGAATGTGACCCAGGGCCTTTGCCCTGGCTGGTGCTGCTGCCTGAAATGGTCTCCTCATTCCAGGCTCAGCTCAGATGTCACCTGCCTTGGAAGCCTCTACCACCTCCCGTTATTGTCCCCTGCTCCCATTTTTCCCCTTGGGTCACTAGCAGGAGCCTGCACTTAACTAACGGTTGGGTTTGTTTACTGTTGGTGGTTTTTGCCTGGCTCAGTTGAACCCCTGTGAAGACAGGGACCTGTCTGCTTGTTTGTCACCCCAGCTCCCAGCCTGCCACAGAGAAGGCTCAGTGGACAAACCTCCCTTCACAAGGAAGGAACTGGCCTCTGAGGAGGCTGTCCCCATGTGCAGTTTTCTCCCACGGGGCAGGGCACGAAGGCCCAAGTTTATAGCACCACTTCCTTTGGTCCCTTTTGGTGACATCCTAGGGTGCAAAGTGGCCAGGAAGTCTGTGTGGGAAGTGGGAAACAGCCTACAGGGTCGGAAGGGCTCTGGGGGGAAGGGCCACTCCTGTCAGAGGGAGGCTTCGATGACCTGGGCCTGGCTGGCAGCCAGGTGCTTTCTTGGTTTGGTCTTTGGGCGCCTGTTTTGTCACTGCCAGGGCAGGTGACAGAGTTTCTTTGTGTCCTGGAGGGTCTGGCTCCTTTTGGGGTGTGTTGAAGCAACACCACGTCAGCCCATGAGGCTGGTCAGCACCTCTGTGCTCATGGCCAAGGTCTGCCTGTGGCTCTGGACTGGGGGGCCTGAAGTCATTTGGTCACATAGACTTGGACAGGAGGGAGAGGGAAGGACAGATGGCATCCATGGAGATTGTGCCATGTGATGGACACAGCCCGGACCTGCCATCAGACAGCCAGGTTATAACAGCAGCAGTGGCAGCAGAAGTGACAGTAGTGACTTCAGCTTGAGTTCCTACTGTGTGCCGAGCACTGCTCTCAGGTCTTTGGCTGTAGGATTTCACACAGTTCTTTTAAGAACCCTCTGCGGTGTCTCTCAACATTCTCATTTTGTAGACTAGGAATCTGATGCCCAGGAAGAGTGAATCTCTTGCCCAAGGGTGGAGTCAGGATTGGAATCCAGGCTGATTTTAAAATGGATGCTCGGGGGGTTGCCGGGTTACTCAATGGTTAGAGAGCTTGCCTAGCATGTGTAAGACCCCGAGTTCCATCCCCTGCACTGCAGAAACCAAAAAACAGAATAAAAATGAAAACCACTGGTCCAACCAGTGAATGCAAGAACTCAGATTTGGAATCAGAAGATCCACCCAGGGTGGGGGTAATGTTGGCAGTAAACACCACCCGCCCCCCCATCCTAACCCGGGCCTGGCTACCTCTCAGAACCTGTCTCTACCCTGGGTCCAGAGTTACTGTGTACTTTGCTTTATTCTTCCCTCTGCAAACATGGGTGTGGGGTTGGCGTTAGTCACACATTCTGGCGAGTCCTGGACACAGAGGAGCCAATTCTAAGGTCACACCACCTAGGTCCAGATGCTCTGGTCAGCCCTGCCCCCCACTAGTGCTGCACACTCCTCAGGAGCCTGGCTGCTGCAGGAAGGGCCTCAGCTGCTTGCTGAACAGCTGGGATGCGTGAGGGATTTTGATGCCACTTCCTGGCACAGGGTAGATGCGGCTCAGCAGTGCACCTCCAGGCTCCCAGCCTCTGGGGGGGGGGTTCAGAAACGTCACAGACCCACCCAGAGAAGAGCACTGAAGGTGGGGGGTGAGCCAGTGTGTTGTGCAGAGAGAGGGCCCGCGGGATGGAAGACGGGGCCGAGAGCGAGTGCTTCAGAGGCAGCCACTGGAGACCTGGGAGAGGCTGATGTGCCTGTGCCACCTGCCAGCAATGTCCTGTGCTGAGAGCAGGGAGACTAGCAGGGGCACTGAGGTTGGCTCGGGGGTGGCTCCCCGCCAGGCAAAGTGAGCCCATGGTTTTCAAAGACCCAAAGGGTAAACCCAGCCCCAAGTGTGTGGTGGCTGCTGGGAGGGACCCTGGGTCCCATAGCAGTTTCACTTGCTTTGAAACCAGATTGGCTCAGCTTCTGAGTGGGGTTGGTGTCCTCCAGACTGGGACCCTGGGACAAGTCACTTCACCTCTCTGGGCTTAGTGGAGTCTTCTGTAAAATGGGTAAAGCCATGAGTGATTTCATAGGATAGAGACCTCAGGGCAGCACCAGTCCCAGAGCAGCGACTCAGTGTTCGTCCCTGTCTCACCTGGAATTTGGGGACATTAAGGGCTCCCAGAAGATTCTGATGGGCAACAGGGCTGAGAACGCTACTGTAGGTGCTGTCTGGCTGTGGGACTCCCCCTTTTTGCCATGAGTGCCACCCAAGTATGCCCAGGCATCAGAGCTCCCCAGAGAGCCCCAGGCCCAGCCCTGCAGACCCTCAGACTTGCGGGGCAAGGAGGGCACAGCAGCAGGTGAGTTGGGCTGGCCTGTGTCGTGGTCATCTGTCTCCCTCGGCCCAGCCAGGGTGCCTGGGAGGAGGCAGGGGTAGGGGTGCGACTCCTGGTGGGCCAGCAGCAGCTCTGTGTGTCCCTGGTGTGGCCCCCACGTGCTGAGCACCCGCCCTGCGTGCCCTTCTGCCCCAGGAGGCTGGGTATTGAGCTCACCGCAGTCTGCCAGGGCAGGCAGGGTCCGCCTCCAGGCCGCTCAGGCTCAAGGCCACCATGTTGGGCTCCGTGCTGTCCTGCAGCAGAGAGAGAGAACCAGACATGTCCTCGGCAGCCTGGTGTGTCTGGTCCCCAAAATGACAGGCTTCAGAGCAGTGGCAGCGGCATGTCCTGTGCTTCTCTCTCACAGATCTTTTATTTTTTGCCTGAGACAGCTAATGTGTGGCCAGCGTATCCACGGAAACCCGGATGCTCAGAGCAAGCGCCACCAAATTTGCAGGCGGAAAACACCAGGCGGCCCACCCGGCCTCCCTGCTATTTATTTAATTATTTTAGACCCCTGTGCACCATTTTACACTCTCCTAACAAGTGCGGCCCAGATGGGTGTGCACGGGCCGTCGAGCCTGTGCCTATGCCTGTTCCCGCACAGCATTCACGTGTTGCGGCATGCGGTCTGGAGGCTTCTGCACATGCCGTGTGTCTATCTCTGCACATATGTGCCGTATGTGATGTGTGTGTGTGTGTAGCGTTGTGTTTATGTGTATGTGCTGTATGTTTTTGTGCGATGTGTTGCACATCTGCATGGTGTGTGTATGTGCTGTGTTTCTGTGGGGTGTGTGTGTGTTATATGTATGTGTTCTGTGCATTTTGTGTGGTATGTATGTGTTGTGTATATTTGTACATGACTGGTATGTACGTGTTGTGTTTTTTATATGTGTTGTGCATGTGAGTATGTGCTTTGTGTGCCTTTTGAATGCTGTGTTGTGTGTACGTGTAGTTGTGTGTATGTGTTGTGTGTATATGTATTTATGTTGAAGTGAATGTGTTATATATGCCTCTGTGTCCATGCGTTGTGTGTGTGCCCACTTATGTACATGTGTTGTATCTATGTGTCATGTGTCGAATATGGATGCTGTGATGCAAGTATATGTGCTTTGTATGTTTTGTGTGCATGTGTTTGTCTCTGTTAGTTGTGCGTACCACATGTGTTGTGTGTCTGTGGTGTGTATTGTACGGGTACGTGTGTTGTGTGTGTTTTTTTTGTGTTGTGTATGCTTGTGCATGTGGTAGCTGTACCTGTGTTGGGTGTAGTGTGTGTGTGTGGTATCTGTGTGTACAAGTGTTGCACGTAGGTGTGTGTGTGTTGTCTGTGTGCATGTGTGCGGTGCATGTGTGTTGTGTGCATGCCTGTGTTGTGTGTCAGTGTGGGGTGTGGGTGTGGGTTCTGCCTTGGTGGCCCTGGTGACTTGGCAGTGCAGCCCGTCAGGCCCCAGCCTCCCTCTCAGCCTCTCCCCCGCCTGCTCTGGCCCTGGGTGGTCTTCATGCTGGTGCTCTTGGTGCTTGGGGCCAGGTAACAGTCCTGGGGGCTGTCCTGATGTGTAGTGGCATCCCTGTCCCTACCTTGCCCAAGTCCCACCCTCAGTTATGACAACCAAAACTGTCCTCAGACATGGTCACAGGGTCACTGGGCTTGCATTACTTGATGAAAGACAAACTCCAGTTACATTTGAATCTCTGATAATTAAAGAAACAGACATTCTAAGTAACCACAGAGAAGCAATAAATGAGGCCTGTGATGAAGGCTCGCCTCCCCTTGCTCCTGGGTCTGCAAATCTGAGTCCTTTGGCACCTCCTTCCCCCCTCGCCCGCTCCGCCCCCTCCACCAGTGAGTCCTGGTTCTGCTTCTCTTTCTTAAGTGGCTTTGCTGAGGCATTGCTGGATTATAATAAGCTGCTATGTTCAAGATCTGGCAAGCTCTGATTCATGTGCACACCCATGAGCCACCATCACTGTCAAGTCCCTGTCACCCCCAGAGGCTCATGACCCAGTGGTCCCTCTCTCTTGCCTCCTGTCCCCCAAGCAGCTGCTGCTCTGCTTGTCATTTGAGGTGGCTGCGTTTCCTGGAGGCTTCTGTAGCTGGAACCCTCCAGTGTGGACTTTTCTGGGTCTGGCTTCTTTCCACAACAACTATTTTGAGGCTTGCTCCCGTTGTGTCTGTATCGATGGCTCGTGGCGGTGCTCTGTTGTGCGGGTGGACCTGGCCTGCTCGTCAGGCACCTGTTGATAAGCCCCCTCTTCTTACAGTGCAGTTACTTACCGGGCACAACCCACATGCAGAGCGGTGCATGGAGCACACGTGACCAGACGAGTGGCTTCCCACCAAAGGGACCCCCGGTCTAACCAGCACCTAGAGGAGGAAGGAGGCAGCATGAGTGCACCCCAGAGTACCCCCATCCTGTCTCACCCCCGTTTTAGGGTAGCCCTGGCCCTGTTCCCTAACATGGACACAGCTGAGGGTTCTGGAACTTTCCATGAATAGATCACATGACACTTTCATTTATTTTTGCATCTAGCTGCCTTTGCTCAAATTTGGCTGTGAGTGGCCTCCTTAGGGTTGTGTATGTAGGGAGTTGGTTGCTTTTGGGTGCTGAGTAGTAGCCCAGGGGGTGAATGCAGCATGGGTAAGGCCGTGTCCGGTGTGTGGCCATCATGAATGGCATCCTGGTGGACGTGAAAGCTGCCGCTGCGTGCCCCTTGGATCCCCGGTTTCATTTCTGCTGGGCAGGAGTGGGCTGCCGGCCCTATCCTCTGCACACGTTAGTAGGTATTCTTCTTAAATTCCTTCAAATTGAACCCACCCACTTGCCATCTCCCCACCACCACCCCAGCCCAAGGTGCTGTCATTCACATCTGGTGCCTTCAACTGCCTTTAGAGGGTCCTTGCCTGCCCCTCTGTCCCATCCCTTCTCCGCACGGAAGCCGGGGTGGGTCTTCACGGGGGCACGTGGGATTACATTACTCCCCTGCTCCGTCACCTCTCTCCACACTGGCTTCAATCCAGGCCCCCAGATGAAGCCACAGGCCCGGGGCTCCTGGGCCAGGCTGCCCATAGTGAACAGCACACAGTGGCTTGCAGAGAGCTTCCATCTGAAGCTCAGGAGGCGAGTGGGGCTGCGTCCCCCAGAGCTCGGGGGAGGATGGTTCCCTGGCCCTTCTCTCTGGAGGCAGCTGGCTTCCTGGCCCCGTCTCTGTTTCCACCCCCATGGGCAGCGTCTTCTCTCTGTGGTGGCCCCTGTTTCCGTCCTTGCATCTCTGCCGTGTCAGGTGCTACTCCCGGGCCGTGCTGTGGGAGGGAAGCTGGGCTCAGGTCAGGGAGCCTGTTCTGCGAGGACCCCTCGCCCACCGGCTGAACTCCCCCTGACTCTGCGGCTCCAGGTCTCCTCCTCTTCCCAGCAGGCTCCTGTGTTAGCCGGCTCTGTCCCCGAATAGTGCTGGTGGCCCTGTACTGCCCACAGTGCAGATGTGAGCACTGAGCCGCAGCCACGGTGACCTGGTCACCAAGATCACGTGGCTGGGGGACAGAATCCCAGTCGAGACCCCCACTTCAGAGACACTCTGGACATTTGTTCACATGGTCAGCAATGGGGAGCTCCCTCCCTGCTAGCTCTGCGTTCCCAGCGGGAGACGGAGCAGGAGACAAGCAACCAAAACCCTTGCAGTTTGGGACAGTGCAACATTTCCTTGCCACTGGAGAGTGTCTGATGAGGCCACACATACAGGTCATGGACAGGCAGCCTGAGAAAGCAGAAGCTGGGACTGTGGCAGCCCTTCCCCACAGCTCAGGAGCTTGGCTCAGGACGAATGCAGTCTCACTGTGCCTGTCACAGAGTTCAGGGGCCCCTGGGCACCACTTGGCTTGCTGAACCCAAGTTTTGCAGACCACCCTGATCTAGGGGGGACAAGCACACAGCCTGGGCTGTTTGGTCAGTTCTTCCAGATCTCAGGTCTTTACATTCTCGGCCTCCTTTACAGTTATTCTGGGAACTGCATAGGACAGGGCATGGCAGCAGGGCTGACACCAGGGCCACCTGGGGGCTTATCTTCCTGCAATAAGCAAATCTCTCTCTCTCTCTCTCCCCCCCCCCCCCCCCGCTCTCTCTCACCCCAGTGCAATAGAAAACATCTTTCTAGAAGTTACAGCAGAAGTTCCAGGCTAGGTGCTCATTGGTCTGTCTCGCGTCACATGCCCATCTCTGAGCCAATCCCTGTGATTATGGAGATGGAGCACTGTGATTGGCCACACCCACCCTAACACATGGACTGGGAATGCTGATGGTGGTGGGCTGGGGTCCCCCAGAACGTTCAGTGACTCTTACTGGAATGGCAAAAGAGCCCTGTGACCTTGGCTTGTCCGCATTGGTGACTCCCCCAAACTTCTCCAGCCCACACCAGCTCTGGAGCCCCCAAACCTCCACCCCACTCCCTCCTGGCCAAGTCTGTTGGATGGTCCTGGGAGAGCTTCTAAATTCAGCCTCCTCCTCCGCAGACCGCCTAGCCCTGTGTCCTCCTCAGCTGCAGCGGGAGCCGGTGGGCACTGACCCTCTGTCCCCTCCTCCCAGGGCTTCTTTCAGTTGTTTGGTCCTGGTCATTTCATCTCACCTTCACCTTTCTGAATCACAGATCAGGTCACACCTGCACCCAAAGCATGTGACAAAGTATCCTCCTGGGGCCCTCCCAGCAGCTCCCACCCACAGGCCCCCTGCAACTGTGGGCTGGGGCCCCAGCACCTGCGCAGGTTGGACCTTGCTGAAAGGCCCCTGTCCCACCGACCCACTGGGGCAGAAATCAGCCGTGTGTGACGGGCTCTGTGGGCACCTGGGGCCTCTTCAAGTTCTTACCCTGAGCTCTTACACACACATGTGCCCCCTGCTTGGAAAACCGCCTCACGACTAACCTGGTTGAGTCCTCCCTCTGCAGGCCTCACTCTACCCACCCCATCCTCCAGGAGCCTTCTGTCTGTCTGCCAGGCTGGACCTGTGTCCTGCCCCCAGTGCCCACGCTTCCTCGGTGCTGAGCAGACTGCGGGGTCCGCCTGTTCCCGTCCGCCTCTCTGTCTTTTCTTCCTTATTTTGCTTTCTTTCTTCCTTTTCCTCTGCTGGACATAATGCCCTTGAGGAGTAGGACTGTGTCCTACCTTGGTGACATGTTGCCAAGAGCAGCTGCGGGACAGCCCCTACCAGGCTGTCAGGCAGGGTGGGCTTGGTCACCAGGAGATCACCAGGTGGGAAGGGGCTCCCACCCTCCTCTGCAGGCTTTGGAACAGGACGGTTTTGATCCGGGAGACCCAAAATGCAGGGCGGCTTCCACGCAGGGGCAGTGGTGTGGCGCTGAGCTCAGGGCACAGAAGGGAACTTCAGGAGGTATGTGTTGGCCCTCAGGGTTGCTCCCCGGACCCTGGTGTGCTGGAGCTCCCATGCCCGGCTCTGACCTCCTGGGGCATCTTCTCTGTGAGGTCTGGCAGTAGGTTGCCGGATGAAATACAGGACAAGTTCAATTTCACTTTCAGATAAACAATGAGTGATGTATGAGTATAAACATGAGCCAAATATTGCAGGAGACATATTTATTCTGAAAAATTAATCATTGTTTAACCGAAACCCAAACCTGCCTGTGTACCTGGCTGCCCTGTCCAGTGGGGCTGAGTCGAAGGAGTGAAGGAACCGGCTTGTACTCAGGGTCTAGTGCCCAGTTAGAAGTCACCATGAACTTCGCAGCTTAAACAGCCTTCGCCATCTCCCTGGCCCTGTGGTCGGGAGTCCAGCCTGGCCTGGCTGAGCGCTCTAGCTCAGGGGCCCTTCAGGTGCGATTCACAGATGGACTGGGGCTGTGGGCTCAGGTGATATCAAGATGTGGGGCTGGGAGCCATCAGCTTCCAGGCTCCTGAGCAGTGGGTCCCAGGCCACCGCACTCCAGGGACAGGGTCAGGACTGCGGGCAGCAGGGACCCCTGTCCTGTGCAGAGTTCTCCTTCTTGCCTCTTCCTGGTGCCCACATGGTTATCCTGGCAGCAGCAGCACCGCCCTTTCTTACTGAGCAGACCCCAGAGGTCATCTCCCGGTCCTCACAGTGCCCAGGCAGGTTGGGCTGCCGAGCCGTGTCTCTCCCCTCCCCTCAGCAGCTGCCTAACTGAGCTGCGGCTCAGATTCCCCATGGTGAAGTGGAGAGGATGGCAGGACCCATCTGTCACGATGGCTTGTGGGTCCCTGAGACTGCTGAGGCCGTGCGCTCATCTCGGGCAGAGGGTGCCTTGAACAAGGAGCCCTGAGCCCTGCGCCAGGCGCTACTGAGGGAACACCCCAAGGTCAGGGCCATCACTGGACCCCAGCAGCATCCCCCCACACACACACCGAAGCAGTCACTTGCTGAGAGGTGGCAGCCCTACCCAGGCACGTGCTGGGTGCATTTTCTTAACTGCACATATAAACATTTTTTTCAAATGGATTTATTTTTGGTACCAGGGATGGTGGCAGGGAAAGTCGGCCCTTGCCAAGGTCTTCCTACATGCTAGGCACTCCCTCGCATGGGACACCACCGTAAATCCAGGATTTGCAGGGCTCGAGGTCTAGCTGGGCTGATGGCGGGGATTCTCCTATGGACTTCTTGCAAGGCTGATGTCTGGGGCCACCCTGGAGATCCCCTGCCTTGGCCTGGAGTCACCTTTCCAAACTCCCACGGGTGCATGTCCTCCCCGGGCACCGTGGGCAGCTGCAGACCCTGACTCAGCAGGTCAGCATGGGCCTGAGAGTCTGCATCTCGGACCAGCGCCCTGGTGCTGCTGAGGCTCTGGTCCCTGGGGGCTTAGAGTCAAGGGGGGGTGCTGTTTTTTATTAGGATTCTCCAACAGTCTGATTAGAAACAGATCTCGAGGTCCTCTGATCCCCCTCTGATCCACGAAGTGTGGACAGGGATCATGCATTCACTGAGGCCTCTGGTGCTCAACCCTGAGGGGCCTGAGAATTGCCTGTGGGGTGGGAAAAACACCCTTGGGGCTGTGGCGGCTGCAGGTGGCACCCAGGAGACCCGGTCTGCCTGCAGTGGGTCCTGCCTGACACACTTGGGCCCCATGGCCAGCCCTCGCCTCCCACACGCATCTGCTCTCTCCTGCCACACCCCCCCCCAGCGGTCCCATGCCACCCCCTTGCCTTGCTATGGGAGCTGTCCCCAAAGTTCTTGCCCCCCAAATCGGCTGCCCATCACCAGGGGACGGCTAAAAAGATGAGGGCACCTCTGAGCTTTAAGATGTCACGTGGCAATAACAGAACCAGGCCAGCTCCCCCTCCAATCTGGAGGGGGCCGTGATTTGTCCCGCAGGACAGAAAGCAAGTTGCCCATTTTTGAAAATGAAAATAGCTAAATTGTTTTTTTTTATTTTTCGTTTTCACCCGCCCCCAATTATAAAAGCAGTACATGCTCATGGCAAAAAATAGAGAAAACAGAAAATTACAAGGAGAAAGAAAGTGGAAGGGATCCAGCCGCTCACTGCCCGGCAACGCTACTTTTAACATTTTGACGCGTTCTCTTCCAGTCTCATTTCTATGCATATTTGCACACATGGGAGTGTGTGTGTGTGTGTGTGTGTGTGTGTGTTTTAATATATATTGAAGCAAAAATAGAACCACACTGCGAATGTGCTTGCTGGATGGCTTTTTTTCCACTTAACTACCGCAGCTCTCCTTGCTGATGACGATGGTTTTTCGTCCTCTTGCATGGTGACAAGGCACTCACGCTTGGCCACAGACATTCGTGAGGCGGTCCCCCTGCGGTGGACTTTGGGTTGTTTCTGATCTGTCGCCATTGCCCACACAGGTCCCAGGGGACACACCCGTGCGCTGCTCTTGCTGTGGGTGCCTGACTCCGCCCAGCGGCGACTTCCTGCAGGTGACATGACGGTGTCAAAGGAGGTGCAGCGTCTGAGGGTGGGCTCTGAGTCAAGGTCTTCTCACCCACTGTTCCGTGTGGGGCGTGCCATGGGGCTGTCCCACGGCCTCCGTCTCCTCAACTCTGCAGAGGGGCCCCTCGAGGGAGGACTCTGAGCTGTGGAAAGTACCTGAAGCTCCCAGGGTCAGCCAGGCCCTCCTGGACCCAGGGGTGCAGATTGGGAAGGAGCTGTGGGGCCCTGGGTAGCTGATCATGTCTTAGCCCTGCATCAGGCATGGCCCTGAGCCCTTCCCAGATTCATCCAATCCTTACACGAGCCCATGAGGTAGGCACCATGGCCCCCTTTCCCAATAAAGGTGAAGCACAGAGTTGTTAATGTCAAGGCTTGGAGGTGAGGAGCCAGGACTCGGACTTCATCGCCTCATCTCCAGCACCACGCTAGGGAGTAGAATGGAGTGAAAGAATCCCTGGGGACCCAGGTTCAAATCCTGGCTCTGCCTCTTGGTGGGCGTGAGCTGTTGAGTGGCTGAGAGAGTGATCTGCAGGGGTGGGGGAGGTGGCAGCCAAGGAGCAATCATGTCAGCTAACTGCAGGTTGTGATGCTGTTGGGCTAGACCTAGAAGTCTCAGAGGACATAATAAGAGGGGAGGGGTCGTGCTTTGGATTTGCAGGTCTGGGGGGATGAGACCGCTGAGCTGCAACCACAAAGAGAAGAAGTCACCCTATGAAGGCAGCCAGGGTGCAGCAAGTGTCCTGGCAGGTGCAAAGGCCCTGAGGTGGGTGAGACTTTGGTGAGTCTGGGAAACTGGAAGGAGAGCCACTCAGGCACAGCCAGAGGGAGGAGGAAGTATGCACTCGTGCCATCCCGTGTACTGGAGGGAAACTGAGGCACACAGAGAGAAGCAGCTTTCCAGGTTCCTGGTGCTAGTGAACATGGAGCATGGCTGCCAAGGGCAGGGGCCTGGATGGCTGAGTCTGCGTCTTTAGTGAGGGCCGGGAGCCATGCTCCCTAGCCTTCTGGATGTTCAAGAGAAGCCCAAATCCTGATTTTTATGTGGAAAGCCCTAGTATTTAAATTTTGACAGTTTAAAAATAAAATGATTCATGTGGAGATGTGACCCTGTTTGTGGACCAAGGCAGCAGGGGAGTGACCCGGTGTGTCCCGGAGGGCACTCTGCACCTCTGTCTCCTCATCCAGCCTGTGGGGGTGTAGGTCGGCTGCAGTTAGGGAGAGGCCAGGAGGCGGGGCCTGCCTTTCAGCCCAAGGCGTTTCCACCCCAAGTTTGGTTTCTGTCTCCTCCGTCCCCACCACCTCCTGCAGTGGCCTTGAAAAAGGCACATTTCTAGAACGACCCCACTTGTGTCTGGAAATGGACAGAGTGGGAGCCGTCGGTCTCTGGCTGGCCCTCCCGGCCTTCTCCTGCCCAGTGTGTGTCTGGCAGCGAGACCTGGACGCGGTCATGTTCAGGGGCACCGTCCCCCACCCAGGAACCCCAGTGGGCTGTGTCACCCTAGTGTAGCTATTGGGGGGCCCAGCGGCATGGATCTGGCAGCACTGTCTGAAAACTCACTTCAGGAGACTGCCCGAATGTCCACCCACAAGGGACCGAGAGGCAACAGGACGAGTCACAGTGGGCACCCAGGGACAGTCCCCAAGGCCGGACTAGAGCAGGGCTCAGAAATGGCCCTCAGGCTTCGCCTGGTCCACCCCTTGCTTTTGCACCTGGCCTCTGTTCACGGGGGTTTATGGCTGCTTCCAGGTGCCCAGCAACGAGGAGGACTTGCGACAATCACGTGGTTCCAAAGGATAAAACATTTGCTTTTCGATACTTTTCAGAAAAATTTTGCTGACCCCTTGGTGACATCAGTAAATACCAAGGTGGAAGGAAGCCTCCCTGTGACCCGCTGCCACCTGGGAACTCTCAAGAGGAGAGGGACGGTGGTCTCAGTTTACCACAGAAGTGTGGAGTGGGCGTGGATGTACTTTGATAGGCGCCCGAGCATTTGAAAGGACACACCTGACTCTTAAGAGGCCACATCCTTTTCTGTACACTAAGTAGGTGCTGGACCCTGGGCCAGAAGCAGATCCTCTCACTACATTTTACAAGACGGAGCCCTTTTCACAGATGAGAAAAGGAAGGCACAGAGAGGGAAATTCACTTACCTAAGTCACACAGCTTTCAAGTAGCAGAGCTGGGATTAGAAACCAGGCCTCTTTGTAGATGGAGGGGGAGAGAGAAACTTGCTTTGCTGTACAGATGTCTGCAAGCCTGACGGGCGCAGGACAGAGAAAAACGTGATGATTCCCAGAGAGCGCATGCTCAGGGTGCTCCCGCCTCCCACCTCCCGCCTCCTTGGAGTCGCTCTGACGCTTGGGGCTCATGTGTGATTTTTCAGAGGGGTCATGGTCAGGATCTGCTTTGGCCATGGGCGAGGGGCTGGGAAGAGCAAGGTGGGGTGCAGATGCGGGAGTGGAGCCCTCCCTCTCTGTCTGGGGCTTGCCACGCTGAGCACGCACATTCTCAGGGAGCAGAAAGCTCACCTCTTCCACCCAGATTTTCCAAGACATTGTCGCAGCTCCTGAGTGTTATCAAACGGTGACATTCCCAAGTGCAGTCGCAGGGTTCTTGTTAATGCTGACTTAATGGTGCTAAGATAATTAAGGCTTTTAGACAATGAGGTTCATAAAAGGTGTTAATAACCCTTAAATAACCCTTAAGTGCCTCAGGAACATTCCCGCCTATCACAGAGGCTCCCCATTAAGACTCTTCCCTGTTCTTTGTCCAAAGAAGCAGTGATGAATCCTCTGGAAGGTTAGATGGAGGTTTCTGGAGCCTTCTGGAACCTTCTAGAGCAGAGGGGGAGCTAGGCACGGTCTGGGCAACTCAGGAGAAAGTGCATCCGAGGGAAGCCCCCCGCAGGCTTCTCAGGGAGGTTGCTGGCCTTGGAGCACCAGGGCTGAGTGACAGGGCCGGGGCGAGGGCCACAGGCAGCAGGCGCAGCATGCGGGGCTTGCCTTGGCTTTCTTCTGTGCCCCCCGCCCCGTGAGTGCCTCACCAGAGGCCACCACTAGGGCGGAGAGCTGGGGGAGGGCAGAGGGGGCCCTGAGCTTCCTGCCACCTTCCTCCAAGCTCAGCCGTTTGCATGACGACGCTGTCATGTTGTCCCCATCTCTGGGACCATTTTAACATTTCTCACCTGACTTTTTTTTTTTTTTTTTTTTTTTTAGAACAACTTACTTCAAAAATTTACACAGCATTTTAAAAAATTTTAGGGGTTCCAGGAGTATAGCACTTGCCTGTTAGCTCAAAGTCCTGGGTTCAATCCTCAGCACTGAAAAATGTTTTTATTAGAGGAAATTTTAAATGTACACAAAAGTAGCCGGAATCTCGTAATGCAGGATACAGATGCTATACCTTGTATACAAACCTACTGTATATAAGTCTCATAATGTTGGATACACTGTAACGCGTCACATATCACAACACGATGCAGAAATGAGACATGGAACCCTATTGGGAGTAGGTGTACATAACACGGCCTAGTGTCCCCACCCGCTCCCCCACGGTGGCCCGTCTCCCCTGTATCCCCACTCTCTCCTCCACTCCAGATCATTCTGAAGCAAACCCCAGACATTGTGTCATCTCATCCACACATATTTCTGTCCCCAAAAGGCTCGGAACTCCATGTATCTTACGGGTGAACTCTGTGTCACTACCTTGAAAGGAAAATCTGGGTCACTTTCCAGAAATAGGTGGAAACATAAACTCAAGAGTGAAAGGGGGGGCTGGTGCACCGAGGCAGAAGCCCCCGCTCCGGGCGCAGGAGACCCCAACACGGCAGCACCAGCCGACGCCCGGTGCCTGGCAAGGTCAGGAGAGGACTGCCCAGGAGGGGCCTCCTCTTGGCAGAGTTTGTCCTTCTCTGGCTCTACACCCAGGGACCCGGCGTGATCTCAGCGTGACCTGCTCCTCTACCCTGTGGTGCAGATGACATGGGCAGCTTTCAGGAAACCAGCGCGGCGGAGGGGTGAAGGGCCTGGGTTCAGACCCTGGTGCGCCCCTTCCCGAGGGTGACTGGGGCATGCCACGGGCCGAGGCCTCAGTTTCCCCATCAGTCAAAGGCGGGGAGAAGCATCATGGACCACCTTTCTCTTTAGGAGGCTCCAACGCGACATTCTGAGGATGGTGCTCAGACAAGTCTTCTTGTTATTGTGTTTAACCATCAGCTGTGAAGACGCTGCCCAGCTCCTCCCAGGTGCCCCTGGATGGCAGCGTCCATTCCGCCTTTCTCTTTCCTCTTCTGGGTGGGGTAGGGTGTCTTGACGGCTGAGGCTCCCCCCCATTTCTAAGCTTTGAAGCCCATACGGGGCTCTCGGATCCCCCAGCCCAGGCTGAAGGTCCACGAGTCCCCTCCGCCTCCTGGGAAAACCAATCGGCCCAGAAAAAAGCCCAGACTCCCCTGGGCATCCCCAGCTGCCTGCTCCTGGCATGAGCAGCACCACCCGCCACCCCCATCCCTGCCAGACGGTTGGGCGGGCTGCCAGGCCCAGGAGTCACACCCGGGTGGCAGCAGACAGCCCCGCCGTGCGTGTGCGTGCGTGCGTGCCTGTGAGAGTGTGTGTGTGTGTGTGTGTGTGTGTGTGTGTGCGCGTGTGCACTGCTTTCCCCCTTCTCCTGGACTGGGCTGTTTTGCTCTGGGCTGAGATTCATTTTTAGATTCCGGCCGCCTCCCTCCCTCCATCTCCCACTTCTATTCTTAGAAAGCAAACTGGGATGTGTTTGGGCTTCGCAGTGAAGTCGACAGAAGTTTGCCCACGTGCTCTGGCCGCCTGAGATATGGAGTTAATTAAAAAGGAGGCTTTGAGCGGCAGGTTCATTGGCCGGAAACGCAGCTGGCCGGGGCTGGCCGCCTGGGGTGCCCGCGGCTCGGTGCTGCTCTGCGGGGATGATGGATGCTCCGGCCCCTGTCTCCGGCGGCCCAGGGCAGGATGCTTCCTTCGGGGATGGGGCTGCCCTGCCCCGGGGGTGGGGTGGCTGTGCGAGTGGATTAAATATGAGGTCTCTGGGCATGTTAGGCTGCAGAGAGATTTTTAATTAGATAAATAAATTTTCAAGGGCTTGGAGGAGGGTGGCCTTCGGGAAGCTGAGCCAGCTGAAATGTGCTTTGCTGTGGAAGGAAGCTGACCTTCTTCAAGGCCAGCCTGGCAGGGTGAGGGAGGGAAGGCAGGGAGCGGGATGGAGATGGGCAGGAGGAACAGTCTGGGTTGGGATCTGGGGGGCGTCGGGGGAAAAGCGAGTGCCCGGAAGGAAAGGCAGCCCCCTGAGAGGGTGAGGGCCTGAAATTGAGGAGCAGCCCCAAGGATTCAAAATCTGTCCCCCCTCCCCATGCACTTTCTAGCTGTGTGACCTTAGGAAAGGCACTTAACCTCTCTCTGCCTCTATTTTGTTCTCTGTAAAATGGGAACATAATAATTCCCTTCTTTAAGTCAAGGCAAACAACATGTTTCAGCACACCTGTCCCAGAGTGGGGATGAGGAATCAATCTAAGTTCCTCACACGTGTAAAGGAGGTGTGTCCGGGGGCACAGGGCAAAGAGGAAAAAGAAAAGGACCCTGGCGTTTGCAGGCAGCAGTTGCCCGTTCTGCCTTGGCCCTGAGAATCCCAGGGGCCTCGGTTGGAGGGAGGACGGCAGGACTCGCTGTGCTTTGAAGAGAAGCAAGAGGGGCCAGAGAGGGGCTCCTTCCTTGGCTGAAGGCGTGACAGGCTGCCTCCTCCTCCAGGCAGCCTCCCCTGACTGTCACCCCGTGTGTGTGCTGATGCCTCCTTCTCAGACTTGTGAGTCTGCTTACCTAAAACATTGTCAGAAGTACTGCGCAAACACATTTTGATCAAAAACTAAACAGTTTGGAAGCATGGGGGGCTCTGACGAGGTCATACCCCACAAACCCCGCAAATCCCCTAGAGGGGTGCATGCCCCGGGGCCCTGCACAGTGTGAGGCCCGTGTGAGTCCCTGGGGAACGAGTGAGCTTCCAGACGGAGTCCCAGCACCCCTCCCCACGGGGCGCCTCGGCCTTAGCTCTCATTGTTGGTTTTCACCCTGGGTTTCCTGAGCCTATGATAAAGACACTGAGTTCTGAAAATGACTGGAAGGGACGCCCCTGCTCCTGCCCCCCCCCCACCCAGTCGTCTCCCCTGCCCGGGGCCACTGCTGCTCGGCAGTGCTCTCCCAGGGCCAGCTGTGACACACGGGCATGTGCCTGTCTCCCGCCTTCTCTGTACACATGAGGGACACCTGCTGCTCTGCTCCTGCTGTGCTTTCTGGCCTCCTCTTGGTGACGGTGCCCATCACTGGCAATGTGGCTGCCCCTCCTTTGGGCTGGGTGTATGGTATTCCATTGTGAGCTACCTCACACCCTTGTGGTGGGCGTGATGGGCCAGGGGATTCAAAGCCCCTCCCTGAATTCTGGACACTTCCCTGGAGAGGTCTGCCCTCCCTCCCTGGGCTCTGGGTGGGCTTGAAACTCTGGAGCATAGAGTCTGGCACAGTGACACTAATAGCCCCAGGTCAGAGGTGGCCACAGAGCCACCTGAAGACACCTGAGGTCTTCACCTTGAGGGAAGCCTGAGCCCTGGGGAGTTCCTGGTGGGGCTCTGGCCGCAGACCCAGCTGAGCTCAGCCTACAGGTTGCCTCTACCTTGGAGCCAGGCCTGTGAGTAAAGAGCCTGTGAGGATCCTCTGGCTCCTTGAGTCGTCTCAGCTGAGTGTCCAGGCTGCAGAAGAGGTAAATAGTCCCCGCTATGCCCCATTTGAGAGTCTGATGTCTAAAATTTCTAGCAAAATCAAATGTTTGTTTTAAGGTGCTATTTTTTGGATAATTTGTTACCTGGCAATTTAAAAAAAAAATTGGACTAGGTATTATTCAGTTTTCCATTGCTATGACAAAACACCTGAAAAAATCAACTTGAAGGAAGAAAGGTTTATTTTGACTCACAGTTCCAGAGGTTTCAGCCTGTGGTCACCTGGCCCCCGCACTTCAGCACTGTGGTGAGCTCGTGGGGGAGGAAGCTGCACACCTCATGTGCCTGGAAGTGAAGAGAGAGAGGGAGGGGCTGGGTCCCAATGTCCCCTTCAAGGCCACACCCAGTGACATCACTTCCTAAAGGCTCCACCTGCTCCTGGGCCTCAGGGGACATCGAGAACCCAGATCATGACAACAGGCAGGTTCTAAGTGTCCTCGCTCACCTAAGAGACTGCCTCTGTCATTTCTCAGATGGGGCTGATCTCTTGTTGACTTTCCTTTTTAAATTGAGGCAAAATTCACGTAACACAAAATTAACTCTGAGTTTACAGGACATTTAGTGCATTCATGATGTTCTGCAACCACGGCGCCCATCGGGTTCTGGAATACTCCCTGCCCCTCTGAGGACGCCCATCCCTGTCAAGCTGTCATTCTGCCTGTCCCCTCCTCCCAGCCCTGGCATCTGTGGCCCTCCGCTGTCCACAACGGGGGTGGAATCACGTGGCCTGCGGTCCTCTGTGACCCAGTGCCTTTGCGGCTGGTCCACCGTAGCGAGGGTCAGCACTGTGTTCCGTTTTGTGGTGAATCCCATCCCCGAGTGTGGGGAGCCCTTGGTGTGCCCATCGCTCACCCTCTGGTGGACACTGGGCTGTTGTCACCTGTTGGCTCCTGTGAGCAGTGTCTCTCTGAACTTTGGCAAACGCTTCATTGTTTAAATGTCTGATGTGGGAGCATCCAGGGGTGGGGTTCCTGGGTTACATAGCAATTCTATCTGAATAGTGTGTGTGTGTGTGTGTGTGTGTGTGTGTGTGTGTGTGTGCACGCGTGCGTGTGGTGCTGGGGGTTGAGTGCAGGGCTCCGAGCGTGTCAGGTGAGTGTCCTACGGCTGAGCTGTGTCCCCAGTTCCTCCATTGCTCACTTTTTGGGGTCCCACCAGACTGCTTTCCGCTCCCTGAACCATTTCCTGTGCTGACTGGCATTAGACTGCAACTCCTCTGCCCCTCACCTACTCCTGGCAGCCATCCCAGTGGGCATGGAGAGGATCTCAGGGTGGTCTGTGTTTGCATCTCTCTGACGGCCAGGCTGGCTGGCCTTCGTGTGTTGCCTTGGCAGAGTTTCTTGCGTCCTGATGTCCCTGTGGGGTCTGGACAGGCCGACTCAGCCCTCTGTCCTTGCTCACCTGTCTGCGGCTGGGCAGGGGTGACTTGTGGGCTGGGCTCGTCGGGGTCTGGAGCCAGAGCCCTCGCGGGGAACTCTCCTGCGGCCCGGGCTTCCTCACGTTACAGTGACCTCAGCGCTCCGAGCCACCCTGCCGAGTGGCACGCAGGAGAGTGAAAAGGGCTCCTCTGCACCGGTCGGTCCCCACGCTGGGCTCCTGGTGGACGCAGCTCCCTGTGGTCCGTAAGTGCAGTGAAGCACTTGGACTCCCCTGATGCTCTAAGATGGGTTTGTTGCCCGGCCATCTGCCCCCTCATTCCTGACTCTGTGAGGGTCCCTTGGTTTCTAGAGAGCCCAGGCCACAGCTTGTCCAACCCAGGTGAGTCCCAGCTGGGTCCACTGTGGTGTGGCCTTGGCCTGCTGAGATCAAACGCAGGATCCTGCCTTCACGCCCAGGATGACGGTGGAGCTGAGGCGCCCGTGGGAGCGTGGGCTGCTGTGGGCTGCAGCCGGGATGGGGAGGGAGAGGAGCAGCAGAGAGTGGGTGCTCCATGGGGCTCCGAGGGGTGTTGTGGGGCTCCGTGGGGCTCTGTGGCTGACCTGGGCTCTGTGCTGGAGGGAGGCTTGGGGAGGAGCAGGAGCTGCGGGCAGCTGAGCCACCACCCCTATTTCTTAAGTACTTTTAAACTGAAGTCTAACAAACCTAGAGCAAAACTAACTGATCTTATTTGTATGGTCGATGAATTCTCGAACGTGTGCACCTGTGTGACGTTTCCTGTGACTTCAAGGACTCCCTCTAGACCGCTCCCAGGCATGGCCCTCCTGAGGAAGCAACATTCTGACTGGTCACCATCCGCGGGGTCTCCTGTTCTTGGATCCATTGGGGGCTTGTACCCTCCCCCACCCCCTTTTCCTCTTTCTGCCCAGGTGGGGTGAATCTGCCCCCCTGGACATACCTGGCAATGTCTGGAGACGATGGTTGTCACACTGGGCAGTGTGCGATGGGCATCTAGTGGATGGAGGTCAGGGATGCACAGACCACCAGACTCACCTGGCTGGGAACATCGGGTATGCCGAGGTGGAGAAGTCACTCTTGATAGGCTTCTTGAGGCCATGACTCATTTATCCCACCTGCCATTGGCGGGCGGGTCATTTCCAGCTGGTGCTGGCCCTGCTGCTGAGGCCTGGCTCCCACCTCTCAGGGCCTCTGTGGCCTCGCTCTCGGGTTCCAGGAGTGGAGTTGTCGCAGACCCCGCCACAGGGTCCTGCAACGCGCCCGGGCCATCTTCACGCCCTCCCCCTGTGTGTTCCGACAGCTCCACGCTCTTGTCCACACCTGGCGTCCTCACGACATGGGGGCCCTCCCTCAAGTTCCAGGGGTCCCAGAGAAAGGGCCAAGGAGAAGCTAAAGTCCCTTGGATGCCTGGTCACATCTGCCGTGTTCTTTGTCAGAACGAGTCACGAGTCCAGCTTGGGCCCCCAGGAAGGGGACGCACCTCCACTGCTTTCAGACTGTTTGAAATGACCCCAGGCCTCACCTCAGCCCTTTCTGTACCAGTACGACATTCTCTATGTGACTTCTGCTTCTGTCGGGTGACTTGCCTGTTTTCCCTGCACTGATCCTAGCCGGGGAAGGCATTGTGACTTTCACTCAAGAAGCCAGACACAGGTGAGAGGGCTCGCCCCAGCTCACAGGGCCAGCGTGCTGCTGAACTCACATTGTCACACACGTGGAAAAGGTCTCTGTTTCAGGGAGAATCTTCTGGAAGACTTGATCTTGTGGATCCTGTGTTCTGGACTTCTGGAGCCCCTCTGGGCTGGGAGGGGCCCAGGTGCACGTGAGCACCCTTCCACATGGAGGCAGTGTTGGGAACAGGGGGTGTGCGCTGGGGACTGGCCCTGCACTGTGCTCTTAGACCTCATGCCCGTGACCTGCCAGGCTGGGCTTCTCTAAGACCCTCCCATTATGCAGAATCCAGGTCTCAGACTCCTATGCCCAGGGCCTATTGCTACTGAGTGGCCATGCTGGGGTCCTGTCCAGGCCTCCTGGAATCCAGCCCTGGGCTCCTGACTGCTGCCTCATAAATAGCCAGCAACTCAGAGATCCAGCACGGGTCCAGTTCCAGGCAGCCACAGCCTTCTTCACCTGCAGAGGGGACTCCAGCTGATTGACGGCGTTAGTGAGATGCGGGTGCAGGGAAGGGCGGGAAGAGTGCAGGCCCGTGGATACCTTCTCATCCGCTCACAGGCAGAGGGAAGTTGCCCCCTAAGTCACGTCTGTGTGAGTGGCTGTGTGAGTGACTGAGGAGGGGGCCATCCCTCCTCGCCTCTGGATTTCACTCACTGCTCGGTGATACATTTCATTTTGGCCGAGAGCAGGGCTGAGCTGCACTGGGCTTCCAGACTTTTCTGCATGTTGTGCATGACCAAAGCAAGGGTGGCAGGAATTGCTGTGCTGTGGATACTATTTCCTCAATGTACCCTGCAAATCCCTTCAAATTGGGTCCTTTCTTGCCCCCTGAGCCGTGCCTCATGCCCTGCTCCCCTTCCCCCCACTGCCTCACCCAGCAGACCCAGTATTGCAGCCCTGTCCTCTGCCCAGCCTCCAGAGCCCTTGACTGGGTAGCGAGCGCATCCTCTTAAGTCCCCACCCCCAGCTTCCCTCCGAGTCCTTCCCTGTCCTTCCCTGGAACAAACCTGCCTGGGGGGAGGTGGCCCTGAGCCCGGTAGGAGCTCAGCCTGCATAGACTTTGAGGGTGTATCTGTGAGTTGGCCACAAACGCTCTGTAAGCCCTGCAGGGTGCCAGCTGCAGGGTGCCAGTTGCAGGGTGCATGGAAGAGAGACCCTGTCTTTAGGGAGCACTCACTCTTACTGAGGCTGATGGACAAGGTCATGCTGATCAACAACTCTGGGCCGAGAGGCCAGGAGGACAGATTCCTGGACCCCCACGAGGTGCCTCCAAACCCAGGTGGCTGGAATCCGTGTGGGGACCCCTGGGGACCTTCTCTCATCATAGGCATGAAGGATACCCAAGGTGGGACGAGGGAGGCCATGGAGTCAGGACCAGAAATGGCTGCTGAGCTTGGGAGCCTCAGACTGTGAGTGGGGGCAGCTGCATCCCGCACCTCAAGGCCGGGGAGAGGACCCAGAAGGAGACACTTGAGTGCCAGTGATGGCGCCCCTGTTCTCTGGAGGCCACAGCAGACAGTGCCTGATCCCCACACCATGGTGATCTGCAAGAGGACGTTGCTGGGCAGTGGTCTCAGGCAGGAGGGGTGGAGGTTGCTGCCGGGGGCACCACCGTGCTGCCTGGGGCTTGCGTGAGCCAGGCACATGTGAGTGTGTCCCCCAACCCAGACGGCGGCCACTGGCATGCAGGAGCCAGTACAGGGCCATTTTATGACCTGTTTGTCCCCTGGGGTGACAGTCAGACAACAGACTACAGGAGAGAGCAACTGACATTCCCTGGGCTCAGCAGCACTGCTGTGGGATTCCCGGGGAGTTGCCTCTGGTGGGAGTGAAGTTGAGTTCAGCCGGCCGGGATGCAGGTGGGAGGCTCAGCAGTCAGACTCAGGGTCTCCAGAGAACCTGCAGGGAGATCAGGGAGCAGGCCACCAGGCCAACACAGGGCAGAGCCGGGTGAGTGGGAGGGGAGAGCACAGGGAAGGGCTCCCTTCCCGGCAGGTAGACAGGCAGCCTCCCCAACTGCAGCAAACCTGGAGCGAGGGAGGGGCGAGGACTCAGGGTACACTAAGGTCAAGGCCTTGCCTAGGGCGTGGGGTCTGCAGTTTGAATTACAGGTGGGAAGGCTTTGTATCTGGTCACTTAAGAATGACCAGAAGACCATGAGGCTGCCCCAGTTTTCATCCGGGGTGAAAAATAGCCCCACTGAATACATGTCAATGGGCAGGGGACAACGGTAACACAACTCTGCAGTCCATCTCAAGCCGTGCTTGACCACTGTCCAGACTGCGGTGGCCGTGCCTGTAATCCCAGGGACTCAGAAGGCTGAGGCAGGAGGATCGCAAGTTCAAAGTCAGCCTCAGCAATTGAGTGAGGCTCTAAGCAACTCAGCAAGACCCTGTCTCTAAATAAAAAAAGGCTGGGGATGTGGTTCAGTGGCTAAGCACCCCTGGGTTCAGTCCCCAGTACTCCCCCACCCCCTGCAAAAGGTCAAAAGATGGCACACATAAAACAAACAAAACCATGTGATACAGAGAAGGACTTGGAAAAGAGAAACGAATTTATATGATAGACTGGTGGGGAAGGCTGCTTGAGCCAGTGCTCGGAGAAACAGTGACATTTGAATGGAGGCCCCAAAGGTGGAAAGAGCCAGCCGTGAGAAGGTCTGAGCAAAGGGAACTCTACAAAGATCCTGAGGCAGGAGCACATGGCAGTGGGGAGGTGGAGGTGAAGAGAGATGCTGGAGAGGGGGTTTGGTCCTAGGTGTTCGGAGGAGCAGCCCCGAGAGGACTTTGAGTGGGGAGGAACTGTGATTGATGCTCTAGGGAGGTAAACTGGCTGCCATGGGAATGAGGGACAGGGTTGGGGCAAGAGTGCCCACAGGGAGCCCAGGGTGTTGGGCAGGATGGAGATGATGGTGGCTTGGGCTGTGGTGGTGGCCGTGGGTGTGAGAGGCGGCCTGGTTTGGAATGCACAGCAGTGTAGCGATGGAGCCAACATCTAGGACTTGCTAATGGCGCCTATGCATGATGTGAGAGGTGGAGGACCATGGTTAAGGTGTTGTGAGGGTTTCTGCCCATGCAGGTGCCTGGGTATTGGTTCCTTTTCTCACATGAGGAGATTAGAGAGGAAGCAGATTCACCTGGGGAGGGGAGTCAGGGATCCTCCTATGGCTAAGAAGCAGACCAGGGCTGACCGTGCCTAGTCTGAAGAGGCAGAGTGTGGGGAGACCAAGGATTAAGGCCCTGGTGTCAACTTAGAGCTTAGTCGTGTGATCTTGGGCAAATCACTTCACCTCTTTGATAATTTTCTCAACTATAAAGTAGGGGTAAAAATTATTGTATCTGCCTGCCATGTTTGTTATGGGGATGGGAACAACCAGGGGCCCATTCCAAAGTGAAAACACCAGACAGGAACCCTCATTGGTCCTGTTGTCTATCTGCCACATACATGGGTGCTGCTCTGAGCTGGGTAGATAGCTGTGCTTAGGAAAGTTCTGTTTCTGCCTGTCAGTATTTCTCCTGAATCCCTGGGGACCTGGTGCCAACCTGCAGGAAAGCTGGTTCATGCCAATATCCCTCACTAACTTTCCTACTAGGGGATACTCTCTATCTGGAATTTCTTTTGTGGGGACATTTGTGATAAAGAATTCCATTTCCTTAATATATATATAGGCTACCCAGGTTTTCTATTTCTTCTGGTGTCAGTTTTGGTGAAATGATTTTTTTTTTAAAGAAATGTGTCTGTTCTATCTATATGTGAATCATAAAATTGTTCACAATATTCATATGTAATCCACTCAATGTGGGTAGGCTATGGAGTGATGCCCCTGCTCTCATTTTTACTGGATCAAGCTTATCAATATTATTAATCTTTCCAAAGAATCAGCTTTTGATTTCACTGATTTTCTCTTATAATGTATTTTCCTCTTATTTATCTCCTTGACTTCTGATTTTGTATTATTTCCTCCTTATACTTACAATAGATTTAATCTGCTCTCCTTTTTCTAATTTCTTAAGATAGGACCTGCTATGAATGAATCATATATTTCTTCTTAGATAATTGTTTAAAGCTGCTCATTTCTTCCAAGTCCTGCTTTAGCTGTATTCCTCAAATTTTGATATGTTGGATTTTCACATTCATCCAGTTGAAAATATTTTTAAATTTCCTCTGCAGTTTCTTCATTGGCTGTGGATCAGATGGAAAAACATTTTTTTTCCAAACGTTTGAGATTTTCCTAAGTATCTTGCTATTGATTTCTAATTTAATTCCCTTACTGTCAGAGAAGATACACTGCATGATTTTGGTCTTTTAAAATTTACTGAGACTTGTTTGATGGCCCAGCATGTGAACTCACTGTAAAATACACCATGTGCTCTTAGAAAGAATGTATCTTCTGTTGACCTTGGATATAGTGTTCTGTAAATATCAGCTAAGGAGGTCATTAGTGATGTTCATGTTTTAAGTGTGTGATGACTTTTTTGGCTAACTTGTTCCATCAATGCTGAGAGAGGGGCATGGGAAAATATCTCACTATGAAGTGTTTTCTCCCATTTATTTTGTTATTTTCTGCTTCTTCTAATTTGAGATGCTATTAGATACACACACACACATTGTTATATCTTTCTGATGAATGAACCCTTTCATCATCATAAATGCTTTTTGTCTTGAAATCTATTTTATTCAATGTTTACATGGCCACATCCGAGTGCTTACTGTTTGCACATTTTATTTCTTCCTATCTATTTACTTTCAGTCTGTTGGTGACTTATTATTGCTCTTAGGACCATATAGTTTGCCCCCTATTCTTATTGTCTCTATCTTTTATTATGAATATTTAATTCACTAATGTTTAATGTAATGACTGATACGGTTGGTTTTGCTGTTTTATCATTTTTCTGTTCTATTTGTTTCTTAATTTTTTCTTATTTCTCAGTTTCTACCTTTCTGATCTTTGATTTTTGGATTATCTATTTTTTTTTAGAATTCCATTTTTATTTTCCTGTTGATTTTTTAAAGCTGTCCTCTATATTACTCTTTAAATGTTTGCCATCGAGATTAGAATGCACATCCTTAGCTTTTCACACTCTCACAGTTAATATTGTACAATTTAGCATAAGATACAAAAATCTTGAAATTGTCTAAGTTTGTCTTCTGCATCTTTTATGCTATGATTGTTATATATTGCATACACACACATTATAAACCCCACAAGTCACGGTTATAATTATTTTCTTTAAATAGTTCTATGTTTTTTAAGAAATTAAGAGGAAAAAGGGGAAAAGAAAATAATAGACTTTTGCAGATACACATATACTTAACATTTCCTGGTTTTTGAGGATCCAAGTTTCCACGTAGTATCATTTCCCTTCAGGCAGAAGAACTTCCTTCAGCATTTCTTGTAGTGAAAAATCTGCTGGTAACAAATGCTCTGAGCTTTCATTTTATCTGAAATGTCTTTATTTTGCCTTTTTTCTTAAAGGATATTTTCACTGGATACATAATTCTTGGTTGACAGGGTTTCCCCCACCCCTTCCTTCATTATTTTAAGATGTTTTCTGTACCTTTTTGTCTCTATGATTTCTGATGTGAATTCAGACCTTACCTGGATCTTTGTTTCCTCTACTTAATCTGTTGTTTTTCTCGGGTGGTTGTTTAGTTGCATTACCTAATTTGGCTTTGACAGTTTGTGACGTACCTTGGTCTGGGATTCCGTGTTTACTTCACTTGGTGTTGATCAAACATCTTGTATCAGTACATTTTTTTCCACCATATTTGGAAAAATTTTGGCCATTATTTCTCCATATATCATTTCTATCCCATTCTCTCTCTCCTTTTAAGAATCCATTTATAAGTATATGGGGAACTCTAACATTTAAATAAATTCCTGGTGTTGTGTTCATTTTTTCTTAAATCATTGTTACCTGTTTTTCATGCCGAATAACGTCTATTAATTTAACTTCAAGCTCAATCACTCTTTTCTCTGTTTGACTATAACTTCACCGAGTGAAGTTTTCACTTTAGAGATTGAGTGTTTTAGTTCTGGAATTTATATTTGGTCTTTTTTGTATGTTGTTTCTAATTCTCTGTAGAGATTTCCTGCTTTTTCATTAGTTAATTGTAAATCTATATCTATATATTTAAAGTTCATTAAAATGGTTGAATATGTGCTGTAAAATCTCTGTCTTCTGGTTCCAATATATCTGGTTCACCCTGGAGTTTATCTCGGTTGACTTGAGATAAATTCCAAGATAGTTTTTTTGAAATATTCCATTTTTTTTTTTTTTTTGTAAAATAGATACCAGGCAATTTTTGGATTGTATTCTAGTGTGGTCAAAACAATGCTTCCCTTCACTCTCCTCTGCAAAGACGACCGCAGCCCAACCCCAGGATCTGTGAACCATCCCATGCTGGCAAGGGGACTGTCCATGTTGGTTAAGGACTTTGAGCAGGGGGCCACCCTGGACTGCCCTGGGGCCAAGTCATCCTGAGGGAGCAGCTGGGTCCCAGGCAGAGGAGATGAGCTGGAAGGGTAGGAGCAACGTGGCCCAGGGCATGAGGAGGGAAGAAGAGACTGTTCCCAGAGCCCCATGGAGAGCAGCCCTTCTGATGCACCCCAGGCTTGGACAAAGGTGAGACAAGCCGTGGAGCCGCGGTACCATGGCACCCAGCAGTGGAAACGGGTGCCCAGATGCAAGGCCTGGTCTGGCCTGAGGTCCTGGGACTGGGACTTTTCTCTCCTGGGCGCTGATTCTTGTGCTTTTCTCAGGCAGCTAATTGGGGGTGTATGGGGAGGTGAACTTCAAGCTCTGTTTCTGGGGTGGCTGTCCCTGTCTCAGGCCTCAGCTTTGTCCTCCCTGCTGCCTGGGGCCTGTCCATGTGTGGTCAGAGATGTGGGTGGTAGGGTGGGGAGTTTCCTCTGCACCCTCTGCATCCAGGGTCCTGCTCTCTTCCACGGCCGCGGTTCACTAGCTTCAGCTTCCCAATCCTGTAGGTTGGAGGCCAGAATCACCCCGGCGTCCTGTGCCCTGACCCCAGCCGCTGACCTTGGCCTCAGCCAGAGGTTCCACAGACGAGGAACCCCTTTGTGCAGCTGCCTGCCCCTGGGGTCCTCGCGCTCCCCTCTGCAGCTTCAGAGTTGCTTAGTGAGTTACGCTCAGGACTTACCTTTGTGTTCTGTGGGGGCCACTCAGTAGGCCCTCCATGGTGAGCAGGTGGCACCCTGGATGGAATTCTGGTGTCCTTTGCCTCCTCACGGTGGTTGGAGAGAGAAGACCCCTTTTCTGGCTCTGGGTGCCAGCTTCCTGCTGTGACTCCGGCTGCACGCCCTGGGGCTGCAGAGTCCACCGAAGCCTGGGTTTCCTCATCCGTGTGATCCGCGTGGACGGCCTTGTCTGGGAGGACAGGACACGCGTGCGTCTGGACAGCGCTGGCCCCAGGCTGCTCACCTCTTTATTTTCACCAGCTTCTCCCTGCTGCATGTGGAAGGAGAGGCCCAAAGCCAAGTGCTGGCCAGCTTCCTGGCCCCACTGCTCCCTCCAGATGGGCAGGGACACGGGGAAAGTGATCCACTTTTCCTGCCAGGAAAATGAGACTTCAGCAAATGACGGCTGCGGGGCCACGAGGGATCTGGAGTTTCCACATTTTACTTCCCCAAACGAGCTATGGACTGTGCGCCTCGCTGCCGCCCACTCCAACAAGAGGGACCAGGACATTCCCTGGGGACGTGGCCGGGCTGTGGAGCCTGTAGGGTTGGGTCCTGGACCTAGATGGGGCTTTCCCTTGCTCTGCTGTCCAGGTCTGGACATTGCTCGTCTCTTGGGCTGATGCTCCCTTCCTGAGGTTTGTAGGACACGGGTCACTGTGCTGGGTACCCAGGGAGGCACAGGAACCAGCAGCACAGAGAAGGCCTGTCCTTATGGAGTGACACCTACAGAGCTGGACCTGAGCCTGATCATCATCACCAGAGTGTGCAAAGCAAGGCATGTGACAAGAAATGGGAGTGTGGGGGTGTTGTGTGTGTGTGTGTGTGTGTGTGTGTGTGTGTGTAAGACGGGGACCTGATTCGCTCAGGATGCTGGGGCGAGGTCCTGGGAAGTGACATGTGCTGAGGTCTGAAGGTGACTAGGCTTCACCTGGCCAGGTGGGAGGGGAAGGGCTGGAGGAGGCTGTGCACAGGCCGTGGGGGAGGGGCGAGGCGAGTTCCAGGGCTGAGGGCAGGTGGGGGGTGAGCACTGCTGGGGGCTGAGGGGGAGGGGGTTCGAGGTTGGGCAGAGGTTGCCACCTTTAGCAAGTGAAAGTGCGAGATGCCCAGGGAAATTTGGATTTCAGTAAAAGCCAAGACTTTTCGGTATGCGCACGACCCGGTGTGGCACGGGACGTACTTGGAGAGTCACACTGGCGAATTCTTGGTGGGGTGCCTGAAATTCAGGTTTCACTGGGCATCTTGGATTGTATCTGGTACAACATGTGCAGGCGCTTGCGGACCAGGGTCAGGAGCTGGTTGGCACCCCAGGAGCCAGGGGAGGCTGGGGGCATGAGCGGGGACAACAGGACTATGCCACAGTGCTCTGAGGTCAGCTGCCTGCCGTGGGAAGCCGGGAGACTGAGGGGAGGCTGTGGGCAGGAGGAGGCCCCAGGTGCGCTGTGGGGGGCAGCAGTGGGGAGGAGACCTTCCTCCAGCCGCGGTTAGAGGACAGCTGCTCTGTGCTATAGGCCACTAGGCCCTGGGTGTCCTGTGGAGAGCAGCCAGGGGGGCCCCTGCTCAGGTCCTTAGGAGCCCAGTCCTGCTGACAGCCGGCCCCACCTGGGCCAGACAGACTTCTTACTTTCTGTTTATTCTGTGATTCAAAGATGAATCATCCCCCCGCCAGAGTGTGCGGGCTTTTTTCCTGGCTGGGAAAACGGGGGTGATTTTCCAAGGGCTCTGGGTTCAAGGGCAGCCTCCTGTCTGTGTGTGTGTGTGGGTCATTCATTCACCTGCGAGTGACCTCCAGGCTTTGGAGCCTGGCAGTCCTGTGTTTGGATTCTGGCTTTCGGTAGCTCAGTCACCTTCTGAGACATTCACGGGGTGATAAGAGGGGTCCCTGGGGGGACTGTTTGAGGATGAGGTGCGGCAGGTCTCTGAGTCTTGGAGGCAGGGGGCTCTTGTTGCTCTGCCTACTGGAGCTGGCGCCCTGGGCCGGTGCAGGGTCGGCTAACACGCTCCTGGGAAAGGCCAGGCAGCAGCGTCTTCTCAGACTTTTGGAGCCACGCAGCCTTGGCAGCAGCTCTGCCACCCTGCAGGCCTGGCCAGTGGGACCTGAGTTGTGGTCTCTGAAATTGGAGTTCCAAACAACTTTCTACGCTTTTCAAATGTCACATGACTCTAGATTTTTGCCCCCAGCCATTCAGACACGTAAACACCATTGTAGCTCCTGGCCCTACAGACACAGGAGGCAGGTGGAGTCTGGCCCTGGGGCTGTGGTTGGCAGACCCCTGTTTGGAGGGAGATCTGTCCACAGCTGTGTGCCCAGGGGGAACCTCACTATCCACACCCACAGGGCAGGTGTGGAAAGGCCTGGGCACCACTGAGGGTGGGGAGCCGGAGTTGGGCCTCTACCCCCAGGGCTGGGACTAGGGCTCAGCCCCCAGACAGCAAGGAAGGGGCAGCCGGAGGTGGGAGCGCAGAGTCCACCACCCTCAGCTAAGCTTGTGATGCTGAAGGTCTTAGCCCAGCTGTGCCCAGGGCCAACCTCAGCCTGCCTTCGTGCCCACAGGGGGCCCATGCCAGGAGAATGTGACCTCCTGTGTTGAGGCTGCTCTGTCCTTGGAGGCTCACATCATATAGCAAGCCCAGCACCCTCCAGTGGCTTCCCAGGCACAGAGGACAGGCCAAGTTTTCACTGCAACCCCCAGGGCCTGAGGGATCTGTCCAGGCTGGCCTGATCCTGCCATTGCATGTCCTTCTCCATTTTGCTCATCCTTTTGCCCTTGTCCCTTGTCCCTTGTTCCTCTCTCCAGTACCCTGGCATGCTCTCACCCCAGGGCCTTTGCATTTGCTACTCTCTGCCTGGAGTGCTCTCCCTTGTCATTGTCTGGCTCTCAGCTGTCGCCTTGACCCAGGAGCCTTCTCAGAATATCTGCTTGAAAGGATTCTCCTCTACAATAGCCCTCTAGTGTCTCTAGAGGCTCCGAGTCAGTACAGAGCCCCTCTCACACTCTGACCACCCCACACTGTGGGCAGAAGCCCCCCAGCCTCCTCTGAAGGTGCGTTGGGGTCTCCAGCTCATAGCCCACAGTGAGCTCAGTCAGGGTTGACTGAGTTGCTCTGGAGTCTGCTGTGCCTGCCCAAAGCTCAGCCCCCTTGAAGGGCCTAGCCAGGCTGGTCCAGGGCCCTCTCTCCTGCTGTGTGCTCCTGGCCAGACCCGCACCTCCACCCGCTCTCTTTCCACTTCCTGCCTGTGGGGACGAGAACCACCACGGTGACCTCCAGGGCTGGTGAGAGAAGCAATTGGATTAATTGCAAGAAGCTGAATCCCTGGAGAGGGCTGGTGGCACGCAGGGAGCAGCGGGCTCTCACCCACTAGGTGCTCGACCTGCCCGACTTTACTCCTGAACATCTCTCCTGCCTGGACATTCGTCCTCTCTGCTCCAGGTGCCAGCCACTGGGGATGTCACCTCTACTGGCCTCTCTCTCCTTCCCTTGCCCTTGGCGCAGGGCAGATGAACAGCTGCAGATACCCCCAGAATGAACCGCAGTGCACCCCGGCACGCACAGGCGTGGCCAGACAGTGGCAGGGGTCACTCAGAGGCGGGAGGTGACTCACCCCACGTCACACGGTGGCCAGGGAGGGGTTGTCTCTGCCCAGCCTGCCAACTCCAGGCCTCGACTCCTTTCTCTGTGGAGAACCATCTCTGGGGACACACCAAGAAATAGGCCCCAGGCTGTCCTGTAGGGAGGACATGGTGGGGCTCCGTCGCAGGGCCCTGGTGGTGGGGGCTCAGCAGAGAACAAAGGGGCTGCGAGGGGATGTTCCCCAGGGGAGCTGTGGATCTGCAGAGCTGTGCTCATCGACTGCCTCCTCCCCCAGTGCCCTGGCTGCTCCACCGTCGGGCAGCTGGTTGCAGGGCACAGTGAACAGGGAGTGGCAGGGTCCAGAGTGGGGGCTTCGTGAGGGTGACTTACAATGAGGACCAGTGGAAGGTGGGGCCTGGGCCGTAAAGCTGGGTTCTTGGTTGGTGGAGAAAGAAGATGCGTCAGAGTAAAAGCAGAGCGGCCTGGGGTGGCTTCAGGCCTGGGGTGGCTTCAGGCCTGGGGTGGCTTCAGGCCTGGGGTCCTGAGCCGCCGTGTCCTGATGGTCCAGCTGGGGTGGTGCTTCTCGTGGGGAGGCTCAGAGCTGAGGGCCTCCACGTCCAGCTGGTCTGCATGGTTTTAAGCACCACCTGGGCACACTTCTGCCTGCGGTCAATGGGCAATGCTCTCAGACTTGCCGGCGGCAGATGGGTGGGCCGTGCCAGGGTGTGGACAGGAGCCCAGTGGCCCTGAGGAGGGCTGGCTGAGGTGGGAAGCATCAGCCCCAATCCTCCCCTCTGGAGGCAGCACCACCCCTCCATTCCTGGAGCTCCTGGGCCTCCAGGGCTGGGGACCACCCGAGCAGGAGTGATGACAGTAGCAGACCCCAGCTTCACCCTCTCTCCTCCTCGTTGATCCCTGTGAGCCCTGGCTTCGGCCTGCCCCCTCCAGTGGTCACTCAGGGAGTGCTGTCCCCTTCTGTGGCTAGGAGCCCGCAGCGAGTGTGGGTTCGGGCTTATGGAAGTGGCAGGGATGTCAGAGCTCATGTCTCGTCCCTTCCTCCCCACATCCTGTGTCAGAGCACCTCTGTGCCATCAAGTGTCTCTCTCAGGACCTCACAGCCGTCCACGGTGCTTGTCACCTGTTGGTCTCTGGGTTCTCGCCATGCTGGCTCGTCCTCCTCTGGAAGTGAGCGTGCGTGGTTTTGGGGCCTATAGGCCCAGCATTCAGGATCGCTGAATTCCCAAAGTCTACTGGACTGTACCTGGGACAGGGCACAATGCTCCAACATCCTGACGTGTCCCCAAGCCCCACCATTAACTGCCTTTGGGATTACTGTTGCCTCCTGAGTTCATTTGTGTTTTCTGATGTTTAATGAATTTGAGCTTCGCGTCGTACGCTTATCAACCTTTGGGGTTTCCTTGTCTGTAAATTTTCCAGTTCATATCCTTTGTCCACTTTCCGTGGGTCTCTCTTTTTGTGTGTGTTTGCCTAAGTTCTTCTTACAAAGCGCTGCTGGGTCTTCCATATCATGAATATCTTTTTTTCCCAGGGCCCTTTGTTAAACAGGTTTGACGTCAGCATATTCCTGAGGGTCAGGATTTACAGCCTGTGCTCTTGAAGTTTCATTTCGTCCATCATCCCTGACCCCCGGGTCCCAAAGCCGTCCTGCACGCTCCTGTGCTCTTTGCTTTGCCCTCCGCCTTAGGTCCAGCTCACCTGGGTGCACCTCAGGAGCAGGGTGGGCAGGTGCACAGCTCTGGTTCTCGTCATCTAGGGGTCCAGTTCCCCCAAGATCGGTACAAAATGGCCCGATTTCCCCTGGGATTTTGGCACCTCCAGGGCTACATGTCCCGCGGAAAGTGCCAAGGTGTGGGTTCTCTGCTAAGCTCCTGTCCACGGCTCTGTCTCTGCATCAGTCTGCAGGGCCCTCATTCCCGTGCCTTTGGACCAGGCCTGGTGTCTGGTCCAGGGCTGTCTCCCCTTCCAGGGTCCAGGGGGAGGTGCCTGGGGCTCCATATTTAGGGAGGTCCCTGTTCTGACCCCAGGGAAGGAAGGCCCCTTTACGCTATTCATTTGCCAAGTGCTCTAGCTCTTCCTGGACCTCTGTGTTCCGGTGAAGGTCAGTTTGATTAGAGCCAGGCTGCCGCGGCGCATTCGCATTCCCGCATCACCTGCCCAAGAACTGGAACTTCTGCTCTGTGCTGACGCCCTGCCTAGAGCCTGCACTGTCTCTATTTTCTCGGCTCAGCCTCCACTCAGATTGAAATATTTCCTGCCTGGTGTGCTTGCATGTCCTTGGTGAAATGAACTGATATCTTCTAGTGTTGACTGCTCCAATGGAGAGATCCTCCTTTTTCTTGATTTTTTTAAAGACTGTTTTTAATTGACTAATAAAAATAACGATTGTAATTTGTATAGGATACAATGTGATGTTTTGATCTCTGCACACACTGTAGAAACTTTAAATTGAGCTAATTCACATATCAATCACCTCATCAACTTACCTTTTTTTTTTTTTGTGGTGAGAACATTAAAAATCTGACCTTTAAGCCATTTCAAAATACGCAATGTTTCTTTAGTCATCGAAAAGTGCAATAGGGAGCTAAAACGGACTCCTCTGGTCTAATGGAAACTTGGACCCTTTGACCAGGATCCTTCCCTCCCATCCTCCCCGAGCCTCACCTCTGGAAAGCACCTTTCTACTCCATGAGGTTGACTTTTACCTGTAAGCGAGCCTCACTGATGTCTGTCTTGCTGAGCAGTTCCGCCTGGTGAAAGTTCTCCTGCTTCCCCCCCATTGACAGAATTTCCTTCGTTCTGAGAGCTGAACACACCTTTCCTTTGTCCATCCGCCCACCGATGCCCTTGGAGGTAGCTTCGATATCTTGGCCATTGTGAATAATGCAGAGATGACCAGAGAGTCCAGACAACCCTTGGGCGACAGACAGGCCAATTCCTTTGGATGCATGCCCTGAAGTGGGGCTTCTGGATCATATGATTATTCTGGTTTTAGTGTTTCGAGGAACCTCCATACTATTTTCCAAAATGACTGTACTAATTCCTTCCTGCCAGCAGCTACAGGGGCTCCCCCCATCTGTCTTCAACACCTGCCTCCTTTCGTAGTCTTGATAATAGCCACCCTAGCAGGTGTGAGGGCAGCTCTCATCGTGGTTTTAATGTGCGTTTCCTGGTGATTAGAGATGCTGACCATTTTTTCATATATTTGTTGGCCGTCACGTCTTTTCCTTTGAGAAACATCTATCCAGGTCCCTTCCCATATTTTAATCAGGTCTTTCGTTTTCTTGGTCTTGAGTTCGTATGTGGTCTTTATATATTTTGATAGTAACTCTTTAATGGCCAGTGTCTCATTGGGGGGGGGTACTTCTTCCTGCCCAGGAGTATGTAAGCCACCCTAAAACTTGAAGCCTCGGATAATTAGTGAAGAAGAAACCATGAGCAGTCAGAAATATATTTGCAAAAGCAAAGCCCCTGACATGGGCTCTGGAACTAGACAAAGACGAAATGGCTCCACTGGTTCACTTAGGGGGTACATCAAAGGCGGGGGTAAGGTTTCAGGGGCGGAGTCTTGTTTTGTGGTGTCCTACAGTCAGTAGGTTGATTGGTGTCTTGGCAGGTCACACCCATCTCAGGTGCCGCGGGGGATCTTTGCCCGAGTTTGAGGGGGAAGTTCACCTGCATCAGGAGGTCAACCCCTGTGGGGGTGTCACGGGGGGTTCCCAGTGCCAGACTCATCCCCTCGGGAGGCTACGATGCACAATGGAGGCCACACAGAGCCCAGGGACAGCTCTTTATCAAATAGATGACTTGCAGATATTTCCCCCTCTCTGTGGGTCGTCTAACCCTGATGATTGCTCCCTTTGCTGTGCAGAAGCGTTTTAGATGCTGAAATCCCATTTGTTTGTCTTTGCTTTTGTTCCCTGTGCCTTTGGGGGTCCAGGCTGGGGAATCATGCCTAGACCAGCACCATGGAGCATTGCCCCTGTATTTCCTTCTAGTGTCTTTATAGTTTCAGGTTTTGCATTTAAAAGCCTTTTCCATTTTGAGTTGTGCATATCCTCAGTGAGCGTCTAATTGCCTCAAAAGACATGGTTCCTGATCTACTCTCCAGCTAGTTACTGGTAGGATGCACAGTGCCTTGAGTGTTGTCAGCTGACCTTGTTCTAGCATTTCTGCTGATTTCTGTCATTAGTTCTGGACATCGTCAGGCTCTGTGCTGGCCCTTGACAGGGGGGGTCCCCACCCTGAGCCATATGCAGGAGATGGGATGTATGCAGGGAGCTGAGCACACCAGCAGGGGCACCCCAGACAGAGGGGAGGGGACTTGCCCCCTTCAGTGCACTGAAACTGGAGTGACTCTATGAAAAGCCATGGCTGTGATAGTTGCTCAAGGAGGGAGGTGAGGATGAGCTCGGGCAGCTTAGACAAAGCCTCACTCGGGTTTATTGGTTCCAGGAGTCATCCCTGTCCATGAACCACGGAGATTGCCCACATGTTCATCTACCCTCCCACTAGGTCCCCTTCCACATTTAGGGCCTCGGTTCCCTGGGAGCCCCCCGTGTGTGGTGCAAAGCAGGTGCTCCCTTTTATCCAAGACGTGGGGCCTCAGTTTGGTTTCCCCAGGTGAGGGTTGTGGCAGAGGCTTTCCTGTGCCGCAACATTTCCCCAGACAGACTGCCAGGGCCACGGTGGGAGTCCTGTCTCACCCACTCACTGTAGGAGGTGGACACCGTGCCCGCAGGTCTCCCATCTGCCTTCCTCAGAACCTGCAGGCAGCACCGGCAGATCCATGGTGCTCAATGCTGCCCGGTCAGTGCTGGGTGAGCGGCTAAGGGAAGCGGCAGGAGCACGGGCAGCGGCACTGCCTGGCACACGGACCTCTGCTGGTGCTCACTGCTTGCCCACTCGAGCCTCAGTCTCCTCTGGTGTCATCTGCAAGGGGAGATCTGCCTCCTCTTCCCCTGGGCCACAGTGAAGTACAGCTGAGATAACGAGGGTGGAGGGCTTTGGCCAGTGCCAAGTCCGGTCCCAGTGTCCTTTCTTGCAGCTGTGTAGTGCCGTTCACCTGGCGGTACCTGCAGGGCTCACCTGCAGATCCACCATACATGAGCGTAATGTCACCGAGTGGGGAGAACAGAGCTCATCAGCCCACCTTCTGGGGCTTTTGCAACTGCTGTGAACACGAAGAAGTGCAGATAAAGAAAGTGGTCCAGCACGTGAGCTCAATCACAGAACGGGAAAACCAAAGTAAGGCAGTCTTTGATCTGTAATGGGAAAGAGAGGAACAACCTCAAAACATATATAGCAATGGGGAGGGGGGGCAGGGGGACAAAATGCAGGAAAACCAGGCAGCAATTTAGCATTACTCAATTGGAAAGGACACTTCTGTCACGTCTTCTTGAGGAGACCTCCTCTGACAGGGTCATGTGCTCATTTCTGCCCATCCCAGCCACCTCTCCCAGAAATCCTGGTTGCTGGATGGCAAAACCATCTCAGGTGAGTGCCACCTGGAAGTAGCAGGTCACAGCAGCTGCTGACAGCCTGGAGGGAGGCTGTGGGGCCCAGACCCTGGGGGACCGGAGCCAGATGGTTGTGGCAAGTTTGCTGTCACTCTTGCAGTCCTTTCTGAGGGCCACACTCTCCTGTACCCCAAACAGACTTGTCCACAAGGCAGCCGGCATGGTGGCCCCCTCCCTGTAGCCCCGAGGAAAGTCACTTTCCCCAGTGACTGTACTTTAATCCCAGGGACTAAACTGGTCCTGCTCAGTTCACGTGCCCAAATGTGGACCAATCCTGTTGTCAGGGAGACGGGATTCTGACTGGTCAGACTTGGATTCTCACTTTGACTCTCTTAGGTTGGGTTCTTCAGAGGTGGGACCCAGGAAAGCACTTATATATATAAGTAAAATGGGGGGAGGTGGTCCTCAAAGGGACTGTGGGCCTAAGGAAATGATCTGGGGAGGGACAGCCAGTTCCCTCCGTGGCAGCTGGAGCTTCTCCTGTGGGGAGTCCTGGGTGACGGGGTGGACACACTCAGAGCGCCCTGTCCAGGGGCAGGGCAGCTGGGCTGTTCCCTCACCCGCTCCCATTTGTCACTGAGGAGACAGGGGACCCTGGTGGTCAGGCGAAGCCCCTCTCTAGGAGATGGAGCACTGGCAGCTGGAAACCAAGCAGGGTCCCTGAAGTAGTCACCACCAAGGGGCTGAGGGTGAGTCCCCAAGAGCCTCTGCCACACGACACCTGTCCTGAAATACTCCCTGAAGTTTGGCAATCTGTACAGGTGATGGCCTGTCAGTCCCCATGAAGTCCCAGCTTCTCGGCCAGACTGAGCTTCAGATGTCTGGCGCAGCCTGGCTGGACAAGGCACTGTCCCAGGTCTCCTCCCTCCCCTCCCACCCTCCACGCCTCTGTCCGTGGGCCCGGTCCACCTCCCAGAGCCACCCCTTGCATCTGAACCCACATCTCAGGATCTACTTTGGGGACCCCCATCAAGACATAGAGGTCCCCAAATGCCCTCAGGACACAGGAAACCCCCTCTGTTAGACTCTCAGATCTTACTATGAAGAACCTGGGAGTGTTCGCCTGTGTCAGGAGACAGGAGCCACTTAAGTGAGCTGGGAGGACAGACCTGGGAGGCGACTGCTGTCACGAACCCGTTGACAGACGAGGAAACAGGGAAGGTGAGCCCTTGTTCAGATCCCACAGCCACCAAGTAACCAGAAGACAGAACCCCAGCCGGGGTGCAGACGCCCTCCTCACAGCAGTGTGCCAGGAACCCCCAAGAACCCACAACTGGATGTCCTCAACCTCCTGCTTCCCCTCGAGCAGCAGGAAGTGAAAGTGGAGCAGACGGAGATTGGCACTTTCCCAAATCATGATCAGCATACATTTGGGCCGAGAGGATTGAGCCCAGGGCTCTGCAGACCACTGGACCAGCTTGCTTAAGCAGCAACCTGCCGCCAGGCCCCTCTCGCCCTGCGGGGGTTCTGTTCCTCTAATAACCCCACTCCTTCCACTCTTGCCTTCTGTTGTCCTTGAAGTTGTCTGTGGATTTCTTTCTTCAGATATTTTCAAGACAAGAACCTGGAAAGAAGTTGGCGGTGAGCTGCTGGGGTCTGCCGGGCGCCAAGGGCACCGCCCACTATGAAGCCTGCAGCTCAGGCAGACCCCGCCTGCCAGCAGGGGTGAGGACCTCCAGCTTCAGCAGCACAAATGACAGGGCAGGTCCCTGTGCAGGGCACTGAGGCAAGGGCAGGACCCCGCAGGGCACAGGGCCTTGCTCAACTCCTTGTGAAGCTGGCACTACCAGATGTGCAGGCACCGGGACGGTTGCTACCAGGGACTCTCGTGTGTCTTCTTTGGTAAACTGTATGTTCCACTTGTATGTGTGAGTGTGTGTGTGTGTGTGTGTGTGTGTGTGTGTGAGAGAGAGAGAGAGAGAGAGAGAGAGAGAGAGCGCCAGTTGTCTTTTCCTTACTGATTTCTTCTTATGCATTCTGAATGAGTGCTTTGACAGCAGTTTCTGTCACTGTCTTTAAAATATAGCTTCAAAAATAATGAGGAAAAGGAACAATCAATGGGGAATCGTGACAACAGGGGTTTTAGGACTTTTCAAATCAGAAAAAGCAGCAGCACAGTGTGGTATAGAAAAGGTGTTCCCGTGCCCCTGTAGCCACCCAGGTGCAGAGAGAGGAGGAGCTTAGCTCGGGAGGCCTGGGTTCAAGTCTGCGTCACTGCTTCCTGGCTGCAGCGTGCAGTCGTCCCTCTCAGCCTGGAAACTGGAATCATGCCGCCTCAGGCGGTGCCGTGAGGACGCTCAGCCAGATTCCAGCAAGTCTCTCCCTCACCCCTGGCAGGATTCCGGGAGGGGATGGAGTGGGCGCCCTTCTGGTTGTCCGTGCTGTCTGATTGCTGGGCGAGTGAGCCAAGGCCCGCAGCTTCTCTGGGCTCATTTCCTGGGAGTTCAGAGCAGGTATCACCCTGGGGGTGTGGGGGCGTGGTTGAGGTTTGAGCCCACGTAGCAGGGGTGATGTCTGCTGGCTGCAGCCCCTGGAGAGATGAGCTCTGTAAGAACGTCCCCTCCTGGGCCTGTGACCCCGTGCCCTGACCTAGAAGGCATCTCACCTCAGCCTCTCATCCTGGGCTTTGTCAGGGCAGATCCTGGGGGGCAGAGGGCGTGCGCACCCCACTCCTTGCAGGCCCAACCCCACGGGGGGCCTTCACTTGGCCCAGGGGTGCAGGATTCCTGAAGCCCCGATGCCCACAGGAGTTCAGCGGGATTCGAGCACGTGCCAGCACGCAGGATGCCTCTGAGACCGAGTGCCAGGACCCCGATGCCAAGGGCCTCCCCGTCCAGCTGGACCAGAGCTTGCTTAGCAGGGGAAGAAGGCAGTGGTGTTCTGAAGCATGAACCCCCAGGGCCCACATGCATTCTTCGGTCACCTCCCTGGGAGCCACCAGGAATGTGGCAGCACCAATGTCTCTTCTGAGGTGTCAGTGTGGTTGGAGCCGGTGTGCCGAGGGGTGAACTGACGGCAGCCGGTGGCACGCGGGGCTTCTGCTGTCTGGGAGAGTGACAGACACACCCGTGTGCCTGCTACGAAACACAAGTTGTGTGATTCCAGGGATTCCGCACTCAAGTTAAACGCTTTCCTACTTGCATGTAAAGCTGACACCACACGCTATAAAGACGCTAGATACAATTCATGCTAATAATCTGAATTTTTGCTTGATGCGAGATGACTTTGAATTACAAATAAAAAGCACCATGAAAGTTCAGAGAGAGGGAGAGGGAGACTGAAGAAGAAAGGGGAAGTTTGCAGTTCAGAAGTTCTTATTGATTCTGATATTTATTTTCTGCAGAACTGGGGCTGGAACCTAGGGCACTCTGCCTGTGTGGCCACTGCTTTCCCCGAGCCGAACCCCAGTTCAGTTTAGTATTTGTTTTTAGTCCTTTATTTTATTTATTTTTATGGGGTGCCAAGGATTGAACCCAGGGCCTTGCATGTGCTAGGGGAGCGCTCTTCCGCTGAGCCCCAGCCCCTCACTTTAGTACTTTAAAGGGAGGCTTTTCCCTTCTTTCTGAACCAGGGACCCAGAATTTTAGGTTTGCACCAACCCCACAAATCACGTAGCTGCCTCCTTGCCTGCAGCGGCAAGCAGGGCCTAGCTCCTTAGTCGGCTTGTGGCCAGGTGACTGATCTGTTTACTGTCAGGACCTAGGATTAGCAAAGGAAGCCAATGTCCCATGTGCTCTGCGCTTTGCACGAATCACAAGTTCTCCCCAGAACCCTGGTAGGGTGCTGTAGCCATCCCAACCTACGGATCACGAAGCACGGCTCAGGAGATCCCGTCTCCAAGGCCACGGCTTCCCACTACCCACTGGATCCATGGTGCAATGGGCAAAGGCGTCTTAGGTGGGCCTGGTGCTTTGCGAGATCTGTTGCCTCTCGACCTTTCACTCAAGCTGCTGGAATCCTCTCCTCGTTCACTTCCTTCCTATCTCCACAAACTGTCACATCCAAGTCCAGAGCAAGACAGGATGGGGAGGAGAAACTGGGAAAAGACAGCAGATCCTTTATTTCACTCAGTGCTACGGGCCTAGCCGTGTCTCATTTAAGCCTGGTTTGAGTCACGTCTGCCTGGGCCGCGGGATTAGGGGCTGGAGACCCGTCCTGTTCCCAGGCTGAGCCCAGTGGAAGTGTTAATTATGTCTCCGCATCTGCGTATAAACTGCTGTTTGGGAGCGCCTTGGAGTAGGTGGCAATGTGAGATGGCAAACGGCTAGCATTCCCGAATCAATTTTCACGTCTTCTAGCTTTGAAGCAGAGTTCATTTCTTCCTCTCTCGCCCCAGTGACGGTAGGGACGGCTTCCCGCTTGCCGTGTGACTTCATGAGCAGCCATGGAGTAGGAGCCTGAAGTGTCCGCTTGTCTGCCCGCCCCTCGGAGTTCTCACATGCAACCGGGAAACGCCAAACGTCCCCACTTTATTAAGACACGTGGGCAAACGCGCGGAGAAGATGTATAATTTATTTTGTGAACTGGAGAGACAACTGCAAAGCATCCGACCTGTAATTGTGAGGATAATATCCCCATTACGGAGCCGCGGCTGCCGACTGGGTGCTGAGCTTGCACGTGTCACACGGTGACAGGGTTTGGTGGCAGAGATGCGCCTTTGCTGCTGTGTTCCCGAGTACAGGGCTCCCGTAAGGTACACTCACATTTAAACGGAGGGCAGTACTCCTAGAACGTACTGCCCTGGGAGGCACGCCACTGGGTGCCACCACACTTGGCAGGCCGGCCTCCCCGCCCCCTGGGTCCCCTCATCCCTTCCCAGGCTGAACGTCCTGTGGGCAGCCCCTGCTCTGCCTTCTGGGCCCCGTAGGTTACTTGGTCCTGTTCTTGAACTTGGATGGAGCTGAACAGCCAGGGCCCTTCTTCCCCGCACTGGTACATGGGCCCACCTTGTTCGGGAGCATCAGGGCCTGGTGCTTGATGCACAGCTTGGCCGCGGGGGACTCATTGTTCTATCCTGAGTGGACACTGGAGCTGCTTCCAGCCTTGGACTTTATGAGTACTTCCTGGTCAGAAACCTGCTCCTCTCCCCACATCCCTCTGGGCCCAGAAGTCTCCGTCCCTCTCACACCTGCACAGACGCCCCTGGAGTCTCCGTGGCCTTGACTGAGTTGTGAGTCCCTCGAGTCCAAGCCCTCAGTGCCCGACGGGGAGGCTCTGGCCTCTTCCCTGTGGGAAGCGGTTCATTCTGTCTACACTGCTGCCTTTGGATCTCGCAGCTCCTCTGCCGGCCGAGAGCTCCCTGGAGACTGTTTTCCTCCCTGCTCCCTGGCAGCGCAGTGCCTTCCTTCTGAGTTAAGTGCTAGACCTAATTAAACAGCTCCGTCTCCTCCGAGGGCTGATTTTGTTCCCATCTGAATACGACTCACACTCCCAGCTGTTAGCATTCAGGTCAGTTTATCAGAACGAGCCTCACATAAAACAGGAGGCCAAGGCGACTTCAAAGTCAGCCCTGGCCTCCGCTGCCCGCTGCCCGCCTGAGAGGCCTGGAGCAAGTGCTTTTGAGGTGACTCCACTTGTAGAAGCCCCAGGGGAGGGCGCTGGCCCACAGCCAAGGGCAGGGTCTGCTTGGAGTGTCCGGGTGATCAGAACCGGGGGCCGGACTTGTTTGCATTTCCCTGCCCCCTGCGAGGCGGACGTCCTGGCCTGGCTTTACCTGGTTCATCTGTCTAACCGTGCTGTCCCTGGAGACGCCGAGACTCAGAGGCTGACGTGGCGTCTGTCTCCTGGAGCCTCAGGGAGACAGGTCCAGGGAAGCACAGTCTTCGTGGGTGTGTCGAAGGGACACGGGGTGGTGTGGAAGCAGAGGGAGGGTCCTGGTTGAGTCCAGGCCTGAGCAGCAGGTAAGGGCCAGAGCTCAGGCCTCCTCCCCAGGAGGCCGCCCTTTGGGAGCTCCAGGGGTAGGAAGGTGAATATCTCTGCTCGAGGGCTGGCACTGGACCGAGCTGGACCCTGTAGGCCATCTCTTCCCCACCAGGACCTCCTGCGCCCCACAGCAGGTGGACAGCCAGACGCACCAGCAGGGAACAGGGCGTCCCCACTTCTCCAGGCGGGAGGGCGGGGTGTGAGCCCAGGACCCTTGGTGAGTGCATAGCTGCCCAGTGCCAGTGCCCTGAGCGGCCCCAGACTTTGTCCCACGGTGGGAAAGTCCCTGCTCTACCCAAGCAGGTGCACTCGGCTCAGCCACCCTCAGGGCCTCGACCGCTCACCTGGGAGGCAGGGAGGTCTGACAGTTTGGGGAGCTTCCTGGGAAAGGGTTAATTAGGCCAAGGACTGAGGGTCCCTGGAATGCAGGGGATGTGGGAACACTTGTCCAACCTGTCAAGGGACACTGAAGACAGTCTGCTGGCTCGTCATTGTTCAGAACTCGCCAACAAGACCTTCCCTGGAATCCCACCAGGGAAGCTCAGCGGCTGGGCCTCACCTAACGGAGGAGCCTGGGGAGCCCCAGCTGGGGTGCAGCAGCCGCGGCTGACTCCCTCCTTACCCCAGCTCTGTTCAGGGTTCACCCCCCCAAGTGCCCTGAGCTTTGACCACAGCTCAGCCTAATGTCACGGTGGCCCTAAGGTCTACTTGTGGCCACGGAGACATAAGAAAGAGCTATTTTGGGAAAAGATTTTCTTTTTTTGGGGGGGGGCGGATACCGGGGATTGAACTCAGGGGCACCACTGAGCCGCTTCCCCAGCCCTACTTTGTATTTTATTTAGAGACAGGGTCTCTCTGAGTTGCTTGGTGCCTCACCATTTCTGAGGCTGGCTTTGAACTCATGATCCTCCTGTGTCAGCCTCTGGAGCCACTGGGATTACAGGGGTGAGCCACCGTGCCTGGTGGACAGCCAGGCGCACATTCTTCCTCCTTCATTTCATGTGGTCATATCTGGATGTGATTCCTGGGGCTATGGCAGCCATCCTGGAGCCATGAGGGAGCATCCAGGACCAGACCCATGTGCAGAGGTGGGTGGAACGGCAGGGAGTCTGTGAAGAGCACGGTCCCTGGGACTAAGCCACAAGGGCCAACCGTGGAGCTTCCTTGCCTCTGGTTCCTCATTAGGCAAGGGCCTCGGGGTCCTCTTTATGAGTGCTGTTTTGAGTTAGGCTCCTTGTTGCTGGTGACCAAAATCATCCTACCAGTAGGAGGAGGCGGGGGAGAGAGGGGTCCAGGCTTCACTCCTCCGAGAGCTCAGGGGAATTTCCCCAGGGTCTTGAGAGTTCTGCTCTGGGGCCCCCAGAGCGCAGGGAACTTGGGGACAGGACCTCCCCGCCTGGTGACTGTCCTGAGCCACACTCTCTCTGAAGTGAGCCCCAGCGGCTTCTTTGGTCTTCACAAAGGTCCCCTCCCAGCGTCCCTCCCCAGGGTCTCACGCGGGGAGGTGGCTTTCTGGAGGCAGGCTCTCAGGTGGCCTGGAAGGAAGGAAGAAGGATCGATGGCCGAGCTCTGGGGACAGCACCAGGCCTCCCCTTGGGACACTTCAGAGCTTCTCAGGGCACCTCAGGACCGGCCGGTGCCCCCAGGACCCTGGCTGCCGCTGTGCTGGCCCAGGACCTCTGCTCGGCCCAGCTCTTTTATGGGCAGCCCGGGGCTGCTGCCTGGGCATGTCCCTAAAGGTGGACGGTCACAAACTTTCACAGGCCTCAGAAGGGTCTCTGGGGGCTGTTGAGACAGGCCCCCCGGCTCCCGCCCGCAGTTGGCCTGAGGAGGTCTCCATGGGTCCTGAGAATTTTTGAATTTTGTATCTTTTAGCAAATTCCCAGCTGAGGCTGGTACTGCCCATCCACCCACCGAGTCCTGAACGAACCAGGAGTTTCCAAAGACCCCCGGCTGGGGGTGGCTGTCAGGGGACAGGGTGGCCTGCATCCTGTTCCGGCAGCAGAGGCCAAGCTGAGCTAACTGCTCAGGTCACGGTCTCAGCACAGCCACCCGGGGCAGGTGGGACCGGAGCGCAGGGAACCTGGGGACTGGGTGTTGGGCTCCAGCAGCACAGGCCTGGGGGGGTCTTCACCCAGGACCCACCCACCCCAGGACCTTGAGCAGCTCCCTAAGTTCTTCACACCCAAGAGGATGGTCGACGGTGCAGGGGTGGGGTGGGGGACAGCAGCTTCTACTGGTCTGCAGCCAGCAGGACGCCCGCAGAGGACCTCAGAGGACCACGGGTGATTGAGTATTTCAAACCCGCTAGTAAAGGACCTTGGTGGCCCCGAGAACAACTCAGAACCACAAACGTTTGAGGTGATGGAAGTTTCACTTACCCTCATCTGATCATTCACAGCCCATCCATGCTTTGAAATGCCATGCTCTGCCCCACAAATACCCACGTTCTGTGTCTCAATTATTAAAAATATATTTTAAAAATTCCCCACATTCCTGGGACTGGGGTTGTGGCTCAGTGGTAGAGCACTTGCCTGGCAAGTGTGAGGCCCTGGGTTGGATCCTCAGCACTACATATTAATAAAAAAAAATAAAATGAAAGATCCATTTACAACTAAAAAATACTTAAAAAAATTCCCCACATTCCATCTTCCATCATCCAAGAAAATGCAGTGGTCGGTGATGGGGAGCAGGGGCCAAGTGGACTGGAGCCAAATCACTGTTCACAGGTGTTCCCACCTGTCACTGTGCACAGTCAGTCCTGCCTGTGGAGGGTCCACTCAAATAGAGGCTCTGTTGATACACAGACCAGCGAGTCTAGGAAGTGGGGTTTGTGACACCGGGTGGGCTGACTGGCTGACGGCGGTGGCTTGCCCATGAGCAGCCAGGACTGCTCGGGCACTGGTGGTGCTATTAATGACACGGAAGCTGAGGATCATGGGAGCCAAGCTGGAGGCCTTGGAGAACAGCGCCCCCCTCTGGCTGGGCTGGGATCCCTCTCTCCTGAGTCCCTGGGGGTCCTAGGGTGAAGAAAGGAACTGGGCAGAGAAAGAAGAGATCGTCTATTGAGCACCTGTTGTGTGCCTGGCACTTTCCTATTTATAATCTGCCTTTTTTTTTTTTCTTCACAACAATAATGTAGAATGGTCTGCAGCTCTTGGTAGCATGAATGCTCTTCTGGTTGCAAGCCACAGAAAAATATCTCAAAATAGCTTAAGTAAGAAAGAGAGTTTGCTCAGAAAGAGTAGATCATAAGCTTCAGGTATGGCCAGATTCAGGGTCTCAAGCAATTGACCACAAAGTAACTCCTCTCCTAATTTTGCTTTTGGGTACTGCTTTTTCTTTTTTTTTCTTTCTTTTTTTTGGTTGGCCTTAGCCTCAGTCCAGCTTTCTCTCCTGGTGACCAGGTGGCTGCCAGAAGCTTCAGGATTTCCTCTTACTTGCATTCTAAGTGATAAGAGAGCATTTCTATTCTTCTGGCTTCAGCAGAAGTCCCAGAGAAGACTCTCACTGGCCTTTTTGAGTGATGGACATGTCCCTGAACCAATCACTGTTGCTGGAGGAATCTAGAGTTCTGATTGGCCGTGTCTAAGTCAGATGCCCCCTTATGATCAAATGTGGGATCAGCTATATTCCACAGAGGAGCACCAGGATGTGTCCCCAGAGGCGGGACGGATGCTAGACAGACAAAACAACTCATGTCCCCTGCACATTGCGTCTGGGGCTAGACTGGGAGTTATTACTGGGGCTGGGGCACCCACCTGCTGACCAGGAGCAGAAGGAAGAGCAGGACTGCCAATGTCTTGACTGGGCACAGAATCACGAGCGATTCAAGCAGGAACAAAACTTTATTTTTGAAAAAGCCGCCAATCCTCATACGCACCGGCAAGCCAAAACCGGTCCACCCACGCGCCTACCGGAATGGGGGGGGGCGGGGCTAGCTGGCGTCACTTTACAACCGAAAGTGCCATGCATCATATTATTTCCTTGTGGCTCCTAGCACAGGACCACCCAGAGATGAGAATTAGGAGGGCCAGGAGGGCCCGGAGGGCTGGGAAGGCCAGGAGGGAGAGGCAGTGCCGATTCTGCCTGTGCCAATGAGGAATTAGTCAGGAATAACCATGGTGAGAAGCTGTCTGAAATCTGTTTTCCTTTTGGTCTGACAGTCAACCGATGGCTCTGGGAATTCTCCACCAAGCAGCAAGCACCTGGGCTCTCCAGGGGCCCCTGGGAGCCCTGCGCCCCCCTCCATGCCCTCCAGAGGGGGAGACTGGGGCACCCTCCCTCTTGAGCCTGGCCCTGGGGAGGCGGGGTTGTTCGTGGATCCAGGGTGAACAGGGGTTGGGTGTTGGTGGAGACCATCTCCAGACCTGGCCAGGGCTGCCTCTGGAGGCCCAGGGTGCAGCCCTCTGCAGGGCCCTGTGGGCCTCCACCCCCACCCTCCCCATTGGTACTGACCATTATCACCTCTAATCTCACCAGCCCGGTGCCTGATGAGGCTGGGCCCCTCCTGGGCTCAGGGATGGACCTCAGAAGTGCTTTAGAGATGCCAGTTAGAATCACTGCCCTGAGCTGGAATCCTAGCCTCTGAGTTTGAAGCCAGAATGGACTTTCACGGCCTTAAGAACTGGCCGAGTCACACCCCTGCCTGAAATGCTCTGGGGACTTCTCATGGGATCCAGACTCCTGCTGGCCCCAAACCGCCTTCCCCCTCCTCTTCCTCCTGCTCTGGGGAAGGGCTGGGCTTATTCCTGCCTGACAGTTGGGGCTCCGCAGCTTCCTCTTTCTGGAACTCTCCAGCCTCAGATCTTCTCGGGCTGGGAGATTCCTAGTGAGTGAACACACCAGGAGCTTCCCAAGGCCAGGTTCAGAGGTCTTTGTACTGTTTTTTAAATGTTGTCGTGTTTATTGAGATAATTGTCCATGCAAATGCAGTTGCAGGAAATGACACAGAGAGATCCTTCTTACCCTTTCCGTTTCCTCCAGTGGAAACCTTCTGTGAAGCTGAGGTTCAGCCGAGACACAGGTGGACCCTCTGCATCCTGCCCTGGTTTCCCCAGTGGCGCTCGGGCTCCCTGGCGGGTGCCACGCTACACGGTTTGTGTTGCTCCCCCTCCCTCCGTGGGGGCTCAGTGGACACTTCATACCCACAGCTGCCTCCCTCCCACACTCTGGCTCCTACCGTCTCATACTGTTTCCCCAGTTGATTCTGCGTGAACTCCAGGTGGGTGAGTGCCAGGTGGCGTGGTCCAGGCACGTGCTGCAGCTCTGAGCACCACTCTGCTGGCCTCTCAGGCTCTGCTGGTAGGGCCCCTACCTGGATGCGAGGCAGAGCCAGAGTCACAGGTGGCTGGAGCTCAGAACCTTCTGGAGGGGAGGCCAGCAGCCAGCCCTGGAGGCCCCTGTCCAGCACTTCCCTCCATGGGTGTGCTGGGGGTCTCGGCCTGGTCTGGAGGGAGGCGCGGTGGGGAGGTCTCAGCCAGTGCTGACAGTCCTGGGCGTGAACTGAGGTGTGTTTGCTCAAGCTCTGTGCACGAGCCAAAGGTGTTCTAGTCCAGCCCCGGTGGCCACGGTGTGAGTGGGGCTCTAGGACTAGTGAGAGAGCTGAGAGGTCCCCAGCCCTGCGGGCAGTGGCAGAAGCTCACATAGGGTAGGTGCCCACCTCTCTGGACAGGCTGCCTGGTGGCAGGACCTGCTCTGTCTCATTCCCTTTTCAGCCCAAGTCTCCTGCTCTGCGGTGGCTCCAGGAGCTGCCAGGTGTCCCGTCAGTAACTCCTGAGATTGCAGCAGACTGTCCTGCAGCCCGTCCCTGCCCTCCTCGGCCCTGGTGGCTGTGGAGCCCGGGTGGGTGCTGGAGGGGCCCTGTAGGAAGCAGATGTTCAGGGACAGGACCTGAGGTTGGCCAGGGCACCAGGTGACCTTTGTCCCAGCTCAGTGCCAGGCTGCCCCCTGAGCACACAGCACCTTCCCTGTGATGCGGGCTTGCTCTCAGCTCTTGCTCATGGTCTTGAATCCCAGTTGAGGAGAATGAGGCCCAGGAAGTCAAGCGACCTGCTCCCAGTTACGCAGGTTGAAAGGCAGGGATTAAGCCCCAGTAGTCTGCCACCTGACCAGGGCCTCTGGGCAAGCTGAATCGCCACTCCCGCAGGTGCATTTATGTCCTTGCTGGTACCAACCTGCCGGCCCTGGGTTCCCCTGACCCAGCTCCCCACTCCTGACACAGTGCGACTTTGATTCCATTTCGACTTGCTCATGAGGGCCCACCCCTGCCCCAGTTTCAAAAAAACCTGCTCAGGATTCTGACTTCATCCATTTTTAATTTTTTCCCCTGTGAAGACTGGAATTCAGGGATATTTATCTTGCCTGGAGTTCGAAAGCTTAAATAAAATAAGCTTTATCTGCTGGAAGCTGTCAACTGATAAAGAAGAAGAGCATTAAGCATATTCCTGTTTAATGAGCTGTGCGGGCCGAGGCGCCGCGGTCCTCTGCAGCCGCCGCCGTGCCCAGCGCAGGAATCACCTTGGCACTTCAGTCTCTGTCCCCCAAACCCGTCTAGATGTCTTAGACAGCTTGTCAGCAAATAAACTGCTGGGGGAGGGCGGCCGGGAGGGGGTGTCACTGGGTGCTTCCCCAAGGAGCATGGCTGCAGACAGTGTCGTCCAGCCAGCCCAGCCCTCCCTTCCCAAAGCCCTTTCCTGGTCAGGGGCCCGAGAAGGCGCCCTCCTTCCCCCAGGTCATCCTTCCTCTCCCCAGGGGCCCGAGCCCTAGGGACACACAGGCAGGGGGAAGGCAGCTCCTGGTGCACGGACTCTCGGGGCAGGAATCCGGTCCGCTCTATTCCCGAGGCTACCCAGCCACGTGGCTCCTGCCACTTCCACTGCCACCTCTTGGACTGTGGCAGCCGCCCCTCGCTGCCCTCCCGGGGACGTCGTGCTGGGAACACATTGCTCCTCCGTAAAACCTTGCCGTTCCCAGCTCTCTGTCCCCCACATCCTGCCCCCGGCCCGGCTGCACCCTGGTTGCCACGCCCAGCCCTGCTCTCTCAGCATGGACGCTCGGACCAGGACCTTTTCCCCAGGTGGCGGCACAGGTCACTGTCCCTTCATGGTCTGGGCTCAAGGGTCGGCTTCTCATCAAGTTCTTCCCTGGCCCCCATTTGTGGTGTGGCTCCAAGACCCCTGCTGTGTCACCTCCCTGGTTCTTCCCTTCTGTGGTGCCGATGACCTGAAAATTCATGGTTCCGTTCTTGGTCCACATGGTCCTCTCCCCGAGGGTGATGCTCTTTGACTACTTTTCTCTCGGTTGCTTCCCCAGAGCTTAGAGCAGTAAGCCGGTCCTCGGTCCCGAGGCTGTTAATGTGTGAAGGGCTGCTGTGGCTTTCCATGGAGAGGAACAATTCTAGGCCATCACGGGACCCCTGGGTGCCCATGTATTTTATGGACAGTTATTTTACTTACTGTTAATCTTCATGATGGAAAATGGCCAGGGAACCCCCAATAATAACTGATAAATTCAACTCTGATTCTCAAAGCTGTTCAGAGGATCCCAGATGTCCCTTTCCACTGTTAGAAGCAGAGCACTGACCCATACCGGTACAAGGAGCAGGGGTGTTCCTTGGACTATGTGACCCCAGGCCACTGGGGTAGTCTGGCTTCAGGCGGGAGCCCAGCCTGAGTCTCTCACTCGGTGCTTGGTCCTATTCTCTGAGGTGTCTGCATCCCCAGAATCCAGTGGTAACAACATGGCTGCCAGTACACCCCCACACCTCTACCTCCCTGGCCCAAGTCCAAGGGAAGGGGTGACTCTTCCTGCTGGCTGCGGCACCTTCCTGGGAGCTGCTTGACCTGAAGCAGGAAGACCTCATCAGGCTAGTTCCACCCAGGCCCAATGGACACTCAGGGCCTAAAACTGAAGGAAGGGACATCCTTGGAAGGAACCCAGGGTTCTGTGGCCAGGAAAAGAGGAGCATGTGCTGAGTGGCAAGATCAGCCCAGTCGGCTCCAGAAAAGAGTTTGGAAAGGTCCTCTATAGGCTCCAGGCTGATTTCTGCCATGGGAACATGTCACAGTGACCTGTGGAGCAGTCTCATCTTCCAGCCATGCTAGTGTCCAGGGGCCACCCAGCACGCTGCCCTGGGGAGGGCCTGCGCCGTCTTCCTAAAACATATCTCTCTGGATTCAAAACACCCTCAACCTGGCCCCGGGCTCCCCAGTCAGCCCCCCAGCCTCATCCCCACCACGATGACCTGCCCAGCCCAGGACCCCCTCACTCCCCTCCTGGCCCTTTGGCCACAGAGCCCTGGAGTGACCCCTCCTGGTCCTTCCTCTCTGTTTCTGCAACTTGATTAATTTTTCCAAATCTACCGCGCAGCCTCACGGGGGAGCCGCCCCGTAGCTGAGCCTTGGTGATGTGCCCGGCATTACCTGCCTGGGTCGCAGGTCCTACTGCAGCAGGGGCTTGGGCAGAGCACCTTTCCAGGTGGGCCTTGCAGACACGGGGTCGGCCCTAGATAGGCCGAGGTCAGGAAGGTAGCTGTGACAGGTCACTGCATCTGGCCTGGTCTCCCAGGCCCTCTGCAGGGAGCTGGCTGTGGACAGTGACCCTTCCAGGGGATGCCCTGCTCCCGCGGGTGGCTGACGAGCCCTTTGAGAATTTGGGTCTGACGGGGCAGTGCTACAGTCCGTGTCCTCAGGGCAGGGCCGACTGACCGCCCGCTGAGGCAGGCTGTGCTTGCTGGGTTTAGATGTGCAGTTGGCCAGGGGTATTTGGAGGGTAGCGTGGTGGCCGCCAGGTCTGAGGCCGGTCGCGGTCTGCTTCGGAGTCTTCCTGAGCATGTGCCTCCGTCCACGCGTGGGCACTCACAGAGTCCGTAATGTGTCACATTCCACAATCATCCCACGGCCCCCTCCCTGACCCCGAAAAGGTGTCTTGCCGAGCTTCGCTGGTCAGGATGGGTGACTTTGCCCGATCCTTTGAGGGCTGCCGTGGGTGTCCTGGTGGGCACACCCACTGACTTGCTTTGCCAGGCCCCAGGAGGGGCTTCCAGGTGTCGTCGGGTTGGGCCCATGGACAGTCTTCCCTTGGCGTTCCAGACCCAGGCCCTGGTGCGGGCATGCCTCAGGGAAGTGGCAGTGCGGCCCTGCCGCTGGGGCATTTTAATATAAGTGGGGAGATCACCCTCCACTGTGACCTTATCAGCACATGCCCCACCACAGGGAGTCCCCGGGTCTTCTCCAGCAGGCCCCAGAGTAGGGTTCAAATTTATTTTTAATCTGATGGAAAGTTCTCTTTTTAATTTAAAAAAAATATATTTAAAAAAGTTAACTGTAAAGATGTGAACCGTGAGATTTAGACGTCCTCTGCTCACTTTCCTGTTCCTGATTTCATGCCCCTCCCCTGAGAAGTGCTGTCGAAGGCGCAGAGACCCCAGATCTTTCCTGGCATTCCCACAGCACGCAGGCATGGCACCCGGGACCTCGGAGGTGTGCACTCACCTCTCCCTGGGCTGTCCTGGAGCTCACTTCGCGGCCCCTCCTCACCCCCTGATTATTCAGGTCCCTTGTCGTCACCAGTTCTTAGGAAACTAGGTTTGCTGGCTGCTTGGGTCTCCCCTTCTCCTGCTTTCCATCTTCTAGCACCAGCTCCTCATCCAAGATGGTGGAGGGGAAGTGGGGGAAGCTGCTCAGGCCTCTCCGGGTCTCCTCTGCCCCTTCCCAGAGATGTGCCCCCTGGGAGGAGTGACCGGAGCCCAGACCCCGCTCCAGGGTGGAGGCAGGAGGAGGGCAGGCAGGCTGGCCGCGGAGCCCTGGTGAGGGAGAGGGGAGCCGAAGGCTGACACGCTGGCGGGACCTGGCACGCACAGAAGCATTTCACAGCCTGGCGGAGACAGGAACGTCTCTGGTGGCAAAATCCTGCAAAATAAATATGAAGAATAAATTTTTTATTGTTCTATCTACTGCGGGTGACTTGGAAAGCATCGCCACCTCAGCATGAGTGAGCCCTCCTACCTTTTCTTATTTTTAAGTGACAGGCTCAGCACAAGTTCTCACTCTGGAGGGTGCAGCAGTTACCGTCAGCCACGGTGACAGAGGGGGGAGCTGACACAGCCAGGGGCAGGGACTGGCCCCGTCCCTCTCTTGTCCTCCTCGCCTTAACCCAGAATGATGATGGGAGGGTAGTGGAGCTGTCCCTGAAACTCTGGCCAAAGGACAGTGGAATAAACCAACCCACAAAGTGAATTGGATCACGCCCACCAGTTCCGTGCAGAATGCGTCCACTTGTTTAGAGACACTTCTTCAGGGCTTCCCGAGAGCCTCTCAGGCTCTGAACACCACCCTGCTGATCTACACCTTACTGTGGACGTGACCCCCGCTCCTATCCTGGAGATACCATGTGGGTTTCCATGGCGCCATGGCATGGAAGATCTGGGGGAAGGCGTGCTGCGCCCAGCCCAGGTGCTGCAGAGTGGCCTCATGTGCCCACTGGGCCTTGGCTGCTTTCCTTAGCAATGGATCATTCCATTCCTCACTGTGTGGCCAGCTGGGTTTCCTTGACCACTGTGGCCAGCTGGGTCACGTGCCTCTATCTGCCCCTCCTCCTCCTATCTCACACCCCCTGCCGTCAGTCTCTCTTCCCTGGGCTGCATTCTCCACCAGCTACCTGTGGGTGGGTAGCTTCACCTCTAGCTGCTTTTCAGGGAATCCCTGAAAAACAGAAGGCAGGGTTCTTGGTCACAGCAGCTGCCATCTCCATCACATGCTGCCCTGCCAGGTGCTGTGCCCAGAAAAGTGCAGCAAAACAGGGGCCAAGAAAGATGTGGTTGTTAAAGGGATTAAAGTCCTTAAAGAGATGCCAAGTCCTTTCCCCAGAGACAATAACAAAGATGCCTAGCGGACAAGGTAGGAATCTGAGAGACTCCCATTACAGCTCAAGGATATAGATGGGAAAATTCCTTGGAGAGGATCTTGGGGAGAATCCAGCTTGCACAGAGAGGGCTAAGAAGTTGTTTCAAGGTGATCAGCACCCAAGCACTCTGAGGCTGCAGCCATAGTCCCAGGAGACTTGAATGTTGCTGGAGATGGTGGCAGGTTTTGGTGTCATCCACGTGGTGCTGGTTCTTCAGGAGTGCAGGATGCTGGAGTTAAGGGGTCATTGAGATTTCCACTGAGGTTTCAAAGGAAGGCCTGAGAATCCAGGAAAGTGTAGCAGGGTCAGAATCCCTGAGGGCTGCTCTTGAGAGGGCAAAGCACAAAGCCGTGGACGGTCTGCTAAGGTTCTGGCTTTGGAGAATCTATCCAATCATTTGAACTAATAAAAGTTGATAAAGCACCTACTATGTGCAGTAGTGGCAGCAAAGGGCGTGTGGGGCTCAGTCCTTCCCTCCAGCCTTGCTCCTGCTGGAGACCAGGGGTGTGGTGCAGCTGGGGGAGGCTGGGGTGGCACTGGGGACCCTGCTCTACCACCAGCTGGTCCTCTGATGCAGGGCAAGCACCCAGCTGCCCTAGTCTAGTTCTCCACACCTGTAGGACAAGTTTCGGGGTGCTTCATATCTGTGGTTTCCCAGGGATGGTGAGTGGGTGCCTTTGGTTTGTCTGCATGTGGTTATCATTTAATTTAATGTGACCTAGGAAAAACGCCTCACTAGCCCTTTAAGCCTGCTCTGTGAACTCCTTTCCAAGGGGCCACTTACGTTAAAGAAATTGGGAGAGGGCAATTTAAATAAAGATGTTAGTGAATGACAGGGTGAGGGAGGGAGACCATGTCCCCATGCGAGAGCAAAGCTGGGACGGGGACGTGGAGGGTCTGGGATGTCACCTCCATGCTCTGGGGTCTCTGTGACCCTGCCTGGAGCAGGTCTTGGGGGGATGGCCTCTCGCACCCCTGTACACATGGCCTTAGAGCAGCTCTGGCCCCTAGTAGGGCTGCCCTGACCTTCTGCTGTCTGTACTGTCCCTGGGCTTTCTAGAGAGTCTGCTGGGGTCTCTGTATAGCATCCTGCCCCCCATGACACTGCCCCATCCCTGGGGCCCTGAGCCACCCCTGCAGGTCTGACCCAGTCTTCCCGAGGGGTGGAGGGCCCTCAGTATCCTGCGATCCCTGGGGAGGGCGGAGCAGGTAGCCCCTCCTTTGTCATGTCTGCAGAGAAGGGTGCTCCTCCCGGGACCACTCAAGTGCCATCACGGACTCATCATGGACTCCAGGCCAGTTGCAGTGTCCACCCTCAGTCCTCCCTGCCGTCCCTCTCATCTCTTCTCCTCCCTCCGCTCCCTGTGCCTCCCAGGGTTCGGTGGTCACTGCTGAGGGAAGGCCCTCTCCCTAGCACAGCCCTGGGCTCCGAGAGAGCGGCCTGATCTGTCTTGCTCCCCGGCTTACAGCTCAGCATCTGCTGAGGATGCCCTGGGGCTGGCGTCGGGGTTCTCTGGATAGCGTTTCCCGGGGACAGAAGTGCACTCTGGGAACAAGACGTCCTCTGTCCAGGTGCAGACACAGGCCCCGGCTGGAAGAGCAGGGAGAGACCAGCCCGGCCGTCCCCTGCTCCAGTGCTGTCTCCAGAGTCGTGGGTGAAGGCCGGATAGTGGCGAAGGCCCAGGCAGGAAGAAGGGAGGTGCTTCCTGAGTGGGGCCTGGACAGGTCACTCGGGCTTCCAGAGGCCATGGTGAGGATGGTGCCAGCACGTGCCACTGTCCAACAAATCACTAATATTTCCACACCATTGTTTAGTCCCCAGGGCCACTGGAACAGAATGTCACAAAGAAACGCATTCCCTCCCAACCTGGAGGATGGAGTCTGACGTCAAGGCAAGGGGAGGCCCATCGCTCTGAGGCAGGGGGAGCCTCTTCCAGTGCCTGCTGGTGCTCGCTGACCATGGTGCTTCCTGGGACTCTGTCCTGGGTCTCTTTCCTCTCTGAGGACACCAGGTGCACAGGATCAGGGCTCACTCTGCTCCACTATAGCCACATCTTAACTTGGCTGCGTCCTTCCATCAGGCTCTGAGGCTCCAGGGGGAGATTCATGGGGGGACTCTCCACCCACCAGTGTCCATCATGCTTACTGCCTCACCCAGCCGTGTGGTGACCCCCAAGGTCGGTATCATTGCATCCACTTCTCAGATGAGGAAACTGAGGCTCGGGGGCTGAAAGCCCCTGCAAGGGACAGATGCAGGACTTGCACCCAGACCTGGAGACGCAGGACAGGACAGTGAAGCAGGAGCAGGGGGGCTCCTGTAGCTGGTGGTGAGCAAGACCCCCAGGGAAGAGAGGAAGCAAACCTAACGGGCTCTGTGTGCTTGCAGTCCAGGGGCTCTGCGGGGAGCAGGGCGTGAGGTCAGCTTGGTGCTCGAGGAGGCCGGGGGCTTCTCGTCTAGACGAGGAGAATGTTCAGACGCAGAGTGACTTCCCACCCGGCTGGCACAGCACTTGCCCTCGCGTACCCCGGATTAGGGGTGTCATTTGCTTTGCCTTCGTGAACAGACATCCTGGTGGAGAGGTGGTCACCGGCAAGAGGCCGCCCCAAGATGCTGCTGGCGAGGGGTCTCCCCCCGACAGTTCGGCTGCCCACAGTCAAGAAAAACAAGGTCGCCAGGACGGGGCGTCTGCACCCCTGAGGCTGCACGGCTGTCAGAACCTCGTGGCTGTGCAGGGGGTCATTACGCCGCAGTTGGCTTTCTTAAATGCCAGGCTGGGAGCACAGAGAGCGTGAGGAAGGGGCCAGGGTTGGCACTTGAGCTGCGCTTTGTCTCCCTCCTATCCAGTGCCTGGGAAGGTGAGAGAAACAGCCTCCTGTTGTCACTCTTGGGTGATGACGGGGGACTGGAGCTCCAGCCCTCATCTCTTCTATGCTGTGCACCTTTCAGCCAGTTCCTTCCCCTCTCTGGGCCTCAGGTTCCTCACTGATAAAATGAGCTCTGGCTGTCCAGGAGCTGGTAGGAGTGGTCTCTTGAAGCCCACTCGTTCCTGCAGGACCCCTGCTGGAGGTAAGCAGGGAGGCTGGGAGGCAGAAGGCAGTCTGAGTGCATGGCACGGTCAGCACTAAGCAGCTTCCCCTGGCAGGTGTGGAAACCGAGGCTCAGAGCCACATGGTGCAGAGCCAGGACTCCGGTCACTCTGTCCCCAGGCCTCTCCCTGACATCTTCGTTGGCAGACATCCTTGACCACATCCCAGGCCAGCACTGCCACTCGAGGCCCAGCTACAAGGCCGCGGGACTTTGGAGGCTGGGCAAGCCTCGTCCTTTGCTAACCCTCTACTTGCCTGGTTATTAAGAGTGAAGAGTGTTTATTGAGCAGCTACTGAACGTCAGGCGCCTCTGAAGGCTTAAGCCGCTGCCTGTCGGCTCCCTCATTCCCTAAAGGGAGGCTGTGGCTGGGAGGAGGCCTGGGTCGTGCCGGGTCCTTCTACCTTATTTAACGGGTGGTTTTCTTCTGACACAACCACGGCAGCCCCACTACGCTGGCCGAGCCAGCTGCACACCACTCTGAGCTGGTGGTGCTCTGTCCATTCATTAGGCTCTTATTGTATACTAGGCTCTTGCTAAGGACTCTGTGTCACCTCCCTTCAGTATCAGGATGATCCTCCAAGGAGCGACGCCCTCAGCCCACTTCACAGGTGAAGAGAACCTTGCAGGCAGAACGCCGGCTCCAAAGACACCGTGTCCTGATGGCCCACGACCTTCACAGGGCAAAGGGGAGTGAGCGTCAGGGGGCTGAGATGGGAGGTCACCCTGGTGATCAGATGGGCCTGCTGTCGTCTGGAGGGTCCCTGAAGGTGGAAGAGGAGGCAGAAGGGCCAGCGTCGGAGTTCTGCAGCGTGACATGGGAAGGGACCACCACAGCCAGCTTTGAACATGGCGGAAGGGCCACAGACAAGGAGCGTGGGCCTCGAGAGGCTGGGAAGATAAAGAAATGGAGTCTGCTCTGGGGCTTCCTGAAGGAACTTGGCCCTACGACAGCTGGATTTTGGAGGCTCCATGCAGATCCCCTGTCTGGCCTCCACCTCTCCAAGTTGAGCCCTGTGTGTTGAGTTCAGCTCTGAGTCAGTGGTAACCAGGGCCTGGGTCACAGGAGACCCGGGCTGCTGGACTGCTCATCTAGGGTCACACTCCCCACAAACGGTGGGGCTGGATTTGAACCTGGAGCTCGGCGCTGGGTTCAGGATGGCCGTGTGAACAAGGCCGGCCTATCCAAGGGGTCCTGGGAGCTTCACTGGAGCCAGGCCACTGAGGGGCCCGGCAGTGCTGCAGAAGGCCAGGGGTGCTCCACGTTTCCTAGACACTCCCCAGTCCTGCCTGTAACACATCCTGGAGAGTGAGGGGAAGCCACACCCATGAGAAGGGACAAGCTAGTGTCACCACACAGCACCTGCCCACTTGTCCTCCTGGAGCTTGGCCTCAGGTCCCCTCCACCTGCAGGAGCCACCAGTCACCGACAGCACCACGGGAAGAAGAGTGTCAGGCCCCATCCTGCCCACACCTGTTCAAGCCCCGAGCTTCTGCAAGAGGCTGGGAGGGTCCTCGCTGCCGAACTCCGACCAGAGCTGGGCACAGCTCCCGCTGGCCAGAGGAGGAGTCACAGTGACCTGTTACTTATCCTACGTGGCTGCCGCCTGCACCATCCTGATCCCCTGACCCTGTGCCTGTCCTCCGGGGGCCGTCTCCCAGCATGTCACCCTCCCCCAGGAAAGCCCAGAGCAATAAGCCCTGCCTGTGGACGGGGTGGGGGTGGGGGGGTGCCAGCTCCACCAGCCACTGTAGCTCTCCTTGACTGGATGACCAGCAGCAGCCTCAGGCCTAGAGGGTGTCATCAGCCCCAGCAGAATAAACTGCCCGGCTGGGGGTCTTGGGGACGTGTAGGGAGTGGAGAGTCAGAACTTTAAGCACATTTCATTGAACTTAGGCCAGGAAGAGCATCAATGTACCCTCTCCCCTTATTTTTCTTCTCAGCAATCAGTAAACTTTTCCTGTGCTCAGCACCGGCACTAATTAAATCCTGTACCGAGGGATGGAGAATTGACTCCAGTCCCACTTTGCTTTCTCAGTTGGATGCTCCGGATTTATCTCATCCCACAAAGTGGCACAGTCTGGGGTGGAGCGCCCTCCCTTTGCCCCAGCTCTGTCTCTGTTTCAGGAACAGTACCAATTTTTGAGCGTGAGCTCATGGGACCTCGGGGGTGACGTGAGTTTGGTCTGCTCTCTAAGAACTCTCGTGGCTGCTCGGGTTGAGCTGCAAAGTGTTGTGAAGTCTCCTGGACTTGTGGAGACCCTCCCGTTCTGCAGCCCCACGAAGAAGCCCTTCAGAACCGCATCTGTTCTGGAATGTCTGCCAGAAACTGGTTATACCGAGAGACAAAGCTATTTGCTAAAGTCATCAAACTGCAGATGAAAAACAATTATTTTTCTCCACATTTTTTTTCCTGTCATCGCTGAGAAAATTGAAGTATTAAATGCTGCAGACAATTGTACACCATCAAGTGGCGTCTTGACTTTGGGCTTCTCGGATGCTGTTGGTAGCCTTTAATTAGATCCAGGGTTGCCTATGTGCGGGACTCTAGCTTAATGCAATTTGGAAACTAATCATGTTTAATTAGATGGCACTATTAGGGAACAGCCCAGCCAAGGGGACACTTGTGCCACGAGCTGGGAAACTTACTAAAGCAAATTCATGAAGCGCACTTCTTCCTGGAGAGATGGGCCAGAGGCATTTGCAGGATGTTGGAGAGATTTGATTTTCTTCCACACTGGAGAGCCTCTGAGGATTGTTCTTTTTCTAAGGTGTTGTCTTAATGGTTTTGTAGATTGGTGGGGGCCTCTGAGTCATCCCTCTGAGAATGGAGGGAACACTATTTCAGGCAGCAATTGGAGCAATCTCCTGCTCTCTGGCACTAGGCGTAGAGCAGACTTCGTTTTCTGAGGCTGCATGTTCAAGGAGCCCTTGGGCTGCAACCCCAGGGCAATGGCCCCTCTCCAAGCTCATGGCACTAGGAACCTCTGTATGGTTTCAGGACCTGCAGAAAAGTACCCAAAAGACGTGAGTCCAAGTTTGAGTTTAATTTATGATCATTAAGAAAGCCACAGGGCCCAGGGGGACTCTGCCACTTCCAGCTAGCTGAGTTCCAATGATGCTGTCCCTGGGTGACAAGACACTTCATTGAAGTGCCAAGAGGACCTCCGTTGCCCAGCCTGAGTGAGAGGGAGGGGTGGGTGTAGCCATTAAGCCAGCCTAATGACAGCCTCCTGCGAGGACCACTCAGGTGGCTTCTCTTTAATTCCCATCTGTAAAAAAGGTACATGGAGGGCTAGGGATGTGGCTCAAGCAGTAGCGTGCTCGCCTGGCATGGGCGGGGCGCCAGGTTCCATCCTCAGCACCACATACAAAATAAAGATGTTGTGTCCACCGAAAACTAAAAAATAAATATTAAAAAAATTCTCTCTCTCTCTCTCTTTAAAAAAAGGTACATGGAAATTTAATTAATTGATAAATTCATTCTCACATATTTTATCTCTAGTCACTGGAAGTTTAAAAACAAGACAAAACAAACCAAGCATGTGACGTCCCTGTCTTCAGAAGGGAGTCTTCAGATGGCAGAGCCTGAGGCGGGGTAAGGCTGGTGCTCTGCTGGGGAGGTGAGAGCCCAGGTGGTGTGGAAACGGGGTGTGGGGTCCAGGGAGGGTCCAGTGCAGTGATGCCGGAGACTGGCTGCCAGGCCCTCTCTCTCTCCTGCAGTGAGCTCACCAGGCTCACAGCCCTCCCTGGAAAGGTCTGAGATAGGCTGGGCCTCGGGACAGTTCTCAGGAAGCAGACAATCAGCACCTGTAGACCCTGCAATGGTGCACAAGGTTCGGACCAAGACGAGGCACAGACCAGCAAAGAGGCAGGTCTGGAGGGGCTGGGACATCCCAGAGGGAGCCTGGGGCATCTCACGCAGCCTGCAGGGCACAGACCGGCTGGCTTCTGGGAAGGTGTGTCCTGAGTGTAACTGGGTGGGAGGAGGGTGGGGGGCTCCAGGCACCGGGGACCGCAGGCAGCTTGGGAGCTGCAGTCCCACTGCTCGGCATGGCTGGGAGGGCTGGAGGGGAGAAGCCTGCAGGCCCTGGGAGCTCTCAGGTGGTGGGCTGCTGCTCTTCTCTCTCTCCTTCTGGGCTGGGAGCCCAGGGAAGCTCCAGAGCCAGCCACTGTCTCCAGACAGGAGGGGCGAGAAAGTCCTGTCTTCCTGCTAGACTCTTAATGAGCTACCTCACACCCCACTGGCCACAGGGGACAGCACTGCAGAACCAAGAGCTGGCAGCCTGGCTCCTCTGCTGACCCAGAATCCTACAGGCAAGGAGAGCAGGAGGGGGTGCAGCGGCGCAGGGCCCTGGCTCCCGTCTTCACAGCAGGCCAGTCTGGCGGCTGAGGAAAGTCTACGACATGAGGCAGGTCCACTTTGGGGACAGCCCAGAGGTGGGTGTGTGGGACCTGGAGCGCCTTCTCCTGTCCCCCGATGGTGGCTAGGCACAGCTCTGCCTGACGGCCAGGCCCTGAGTGCCCACCAGGATTGCCCCTCCTCACCTCTGATCAGGTCATCTCCTGCCAGATGTCATCGAGCCAGAGTGGCCTGCTCCTCGGGCCACAGTGACTGGGTCAGGGATGGACATGTGGCCAAAGTGGCCAGTCGGAAGTCCAAGACCAAGGCTCCCAGCCATGGCATTGATAAACAACGAGGTTCTTGTCAGCCATGGAGTCCTGTCTCTGGGACACAGAACCATGGCCTCTCCCCACCCCAGTCTGTGTGGGGACACTGAGTCTGTAGCCTTTACATGGTGGAGGGGGCTGTGCAGACGTGAGTGCATGGAGGATCCCAAGTTGCAGAGATGATCCTAGATTGTGTGGGTGGCCCTATGTGGCCCCGGGAGTTCTGGAAAGAGGAAGGCAGGGGAGAGGGGGAGAGGGTGACGGGGAGAGGCAGAGGGAGGAAGTCCCAGCTCTGAAGATGGGGTGGGCCATCAGGCAGGGCTCTGCCTGTAGAAGCAGATGAGAAAACGAGACCCCCTCGACCTCCAGAGGGAGGGCAGCCCCATCCACACCACCAGCTCTGGCCCAGCGAGGCCCAGGCACCGTCTCACAATCCGTCTGTGTTGTTAGAAGCCAGTTAGTTTGCAGCAATTTGTTGGAGCAGCCAAAGGAAACGAGTCCAGAGCACATGGGCACTTGCTGTCCTGAGCTCCTTCATTTCTGAAGGTCATCTGACCTCAGAGTCCCTGGGCTGGTGGGATCCTGGGGTTGACACCTCTGGGTCACCCCCTGGCATGTGGGTTCCTCTGCAGCCAGGCGTGTGCATGGCCTGCTCCTCCAGGGCCAGATGCCCCTCCTCCTGTGGCAGTGCCCTGTGGCTGCCCCCGAGACGGGGTGCGTCCACTCTCCGCAGTGTTCTGTGCTTCCCTAGGTTTGGAATCCAGCAGGACTGTGGCTGCGCTGTCCTCGACCTCTGGCTGTGACACAGGCACATGGCCTCTTCCTTCGCTACCCCCTGGGAACCACCCCAGCGTGTACCCTGTGGCCTTTCACATGCATGCACACCTGTGCAGCCACGTGGCACTGGACTCAAACGTCCACACTGCCCTCGGCTCCAGCACCGGATGAGGAGAGGAGCGCCAGCTGGAGGGAGTCAGGTTTGTTCAGGGCCAGCCCCGAGGAAGACAGCGGCCATCGCCTCCAGCTCCAGCTGCTCAGGGGCAGGAAGGGCTTCGGGGGGGGGGGGGGAGGCTGAGAGGCTGCAGCAGCCACCATGTGGACCTCCTGCGGCCAGTGACTGAGGACGGCTATAGAAAGGCATCCGAGTCCTGTGAGCCTAGAGAAAGGTCTTCAGGGAGGCCTCCCTCAGGACGTGGGCTGCCCGGGGGACCTCTTAGCCAGAAGGCTGGGTGAGAGGGAGGGACATCAGTGGAGGAGGGAGATCGCGGACGCACTCCTGCCAAGCCCAGCTCAGGACCCTGTGGTGGCCCTCCCGGCTGGGCCAGCAGCTCCCCTGGTCTCCTGAGGTTGGCCCATAATTCCCCAAGGGTCACCTGGATCCTGATGTCCGTGGCCACCACACCTTGCCCACAGCAGGCTTCTGTGCCCAGGCTCGCTCGGGCCTCGCCGTCCTGCCTTCTTCTCTGCGTCGACAGTCTGCCTTCCAGCTGCGTCCACCCCCTCTCTGCTGCCCAGCAGTGATTTCTTGATAGGATGATGATATTTCTGGTTTCAACCTGTTTCCTGAGGTCAGTTTTATCCTAAGTAGGATTTTCTTCACTCCCCACTTGGTCCTTGAGCGTTGCTTCGCTGGATTATAATTTGGGTGAAACTCTTCCAGAAGGTGGAGCGATCGGGAGCCGTGGTCTTTTATCCCTAGAGCTGCTTCTTGGTTGGACTCTTTTTGCTTTTTCATGCGACTCTTCCTTACCTCCCCCACACCTTCCTCCTTCTCTTGCTCCCTGTGTTGGGGGGTGCAGCTGGGTTTGCTGCGGGCTGGACAGTGGAAATCCTGGTCCCTAGCATTGAGCGGGGCCATGTTTGCACACAGAGGTGACGAGCAAGTGAGGCTTAGGCTGAGCCACAATCCAGTCTGACAGTGTCCTTGTAGGAAGAGGAAATTCGGACACAGGTGCACAGAGGAAGAACCTTCTGAGGATGCAGGGAGAAGGCGGTCACCTGCGAGTCTCTCGAAGAAGCCTCCAGAACCATGAGAAAGTACATCGTCCCTTAGGCCAGCCCGACCTGCTATCTTGTCGTGGCAGCCCTAGTGAATGAATGTTCTGCCCCTGTCTTGTCATCTGGCTGAATACCCGAGAGCTCCTCTGGGCTCCCATCCTACTGTGCCTAAGGCCACTGGGATCTATCCTCAGCTCTACACAAGGACACCTGTGAAGCTCCTGTTCCAGGCCATGCTGAAGCTCAGCAAGGGCTGGGGGACGGCAGAGCTCTGGGTGGTGGCGCATAGCCCTGTGACCGCCTGGGCTCTGCTCACCTCCAGGACCAGCTTGGGGTGTGTGTGTGTGTGTGTGTGTGTGTGTGTGTGTGTGTGAGAGAGAGGGGGGGGGATCCCTTTCTCCCAGGCTTTGCTCAGGGAGGCAAATGGCTGGAACACCATCCATGATGCTCTTCCGGGGCACCGTCTGTGCAGCTCCAGGTGCTGGCTCCAGGGCTGAGCAGAGCTGAGGGCTGGAACGGGGACACAGGGTCCTGCCCGATACTTACAGTGGGGTCCACGGGGCCCAGCACATGTCCCTGTGGCCTGGGGCAAAGGTGTCATGACAGGCTGACACTGTGGCTGGCACAGGCCTAGGCTGACTCCTGGAGTCCAGTAGGTGGGTGGAGCGCCCATGGGCTCAGAGCTGGCCTGTGCTGGTTCAAGGGCAGCTCGGCAGCTGGCTGCCCTTCTCTGTGTGTGGTGCTGGCAAGTTAAAGAGCCTCTCAGCACTCTAGTGCCCTCGTTCGTGCGGTGGACAGCAGCAGCGTACGAGTCACAGGGCTGCTGTGTGGTGACAGGCAACCTGCAGGGACGCGCCTAGCACAGGGAGGAAACTGCAGCTCCCGCCAGTGTCGATGGGAGCATCATTCCCTGCTCCACCCACAAGGTGTGGGTCCTCTGTGCCTTTGAGAAGAAGCTGAAAGATGGAAGGGAGGGAGGGAGGGAGGGAGGAAGGAGCAGGAAGCCAAGTGTGGCATCTATGTCACCCCTGGGGACCTGCCAGGGAGGCTTCCTGGGAGTCGTCCCCAAGTTTATTCGGAGTCCCTCACCAGGAGTGCTGTGTGTTCCTCTCAAAATTACCTACAAGGTCAAGTTCCATTTTCTTGAGAAACACCTGGGCCCTGGGCATCTGACCTCTGGGCGAGTGTCCCAGCTCCTGGAACCTTGTCATGCGCGTGTCATCCTGCATAGCTGGATGACAGTGAGGCTTCGGGACACCCCCTGTGTGCGTGGAGTGTGTGCAGCGAGCCTGATGTTTAGCCAATGCTCCCACAAAGCCGCTGAGCTCTTCCTCAGCCCCAGGTCCAAGGACTTACCTTGTGCATGTGGTCACCCTGAGCCCCAGGGAGGGGTGGCGGCCCTCACCACTCTCCTTTGGCCCATGATGAAATCGAGGCTCAGGGGGCCCCCGACTGCCCACATCACTCAGCCGGTGTGATGAAATCTGTGCTTTCAGTGGGCTCCTGGCTGCCCCCTGCCTGCTCTGTCCTTCCTGTGTGGGACACAGCGAGCAGATGAGCAGAACAGGAAACAACGGAGTCTGCCCCATGCTGCCACCGCAGAGGGGAGCAGGACAGGTACAACCAGCTTGCAAAACCGTTGGTACCAGGCGCTAAAACTGGGGACCTACAGCCCAACGACCCAGGCATGATGTCCCAAATGTTCCCCAAGACACTAGAATGTCCTCAGCAGCAATGCGAATAACAGCCTGGAATTGGAAACCCCCCAGATGTCCATCAACAGAAGAACAGACAGCGTGGGGATGTGGGGACTCACACAGGAGCACGCATTAGGCAGTGACCGTGAGCCAGCTTCAACTTGCAAAAACAAAGTTCCCATTTCTTGTCGGGAGGAGTCCAGGTGCACAGGGGCAGCCCGTGTCATTCCACTGACACCAAGAACAAAAGCAGGTGGCACTGACCCAGGCTTTGAGGAGTCTGCATGGGGTGTCCCTTGGGGACTAGTGACTAGAAGGAGCAAGATGGGGACCAGGGGCTGCTGCCAAGGCTTTGACCTGGCCTCCAGGGTGAGAATGGCAGATTGGCGTTCTTACAGAACTTCTTCTTCCCGTGATTATTTTTTTAAGAGCTTTATAGTCATACATAGTAGCTGGGGCCATTCCCATCCACTCATGTCTGCGTGGAATTGAATTTCAGTTCATGACCCTCTTATTCTTTCCCCTCTCCATCCTCCTCCCTCCCCTCTCCCTCCTCCTCCCTCCCCTCTCTCCTCCTCCCTCCCCTCTCCCTCCCCCCTCCCCTCTCCCTCTTTTTACCTCCTCCTCCCTCCCCTCTCCCTCCTCCTCCCTCCCCTCTCCCTCCCCTCTCCCTCCTCCCCCCTCCCCTCTCCCTCCTCCCCCTCCCCTCTCCCTCCTCCCCCTCCCCTCTCCCTCCTCCCCCATCCCCTCTCCCTCCTCCTCCCTCCCCTCTCCCTCCCCTCTCTCTCCTCCTCCCTCCCCTCTCCCTCCTCCCCTCTCCCTCCTCCCCCTCCCCTCTCCCTCCTCCCCTCTCCCCTCTCCCTCCTCCCCCCTTCCCTCTCCCTCCTTCTCCCTTCCCTCTCCCATTCTCCTTCCTCTGCTCCACTAGGCTTCCTTTAACTCATCTATTTATTTGCATTTGATGGTTCTTTCTACCTCTGTGTAAAGGTGAAGCTCCCTGTGGCCTATTTGCAGATGCACAGAACATGATCTTTTAAGAATTCACCCTGCACAACCGCCCCCTTCCCTTCCCTTCACTCTGCCCCTTGATCTCCTCCTTCTACATTGCCCATCTTCCCTTCACGTTATCCAATCCTTCTCTCCACCTTTCCTTTATTTCACTCTAGCCTCTGCATATGAAAGAAAACGTTTGACCTTTGAGTTTCTGAGTTTGGATTATTTCACTTAGCACAATATTCTCCATTTCCATTCATTAACCAGGAAATGCCATAATTTTGTTCTTTTTTATGGCTGAGTAGAACTCCACTGTGGTGTGAGTGTGTGTGTGTGTGTGTGTGTGTGTGTGTGTGTGTCTGTCACAATTTCTTAATCTATTCATACATTGACAGGCCCTGAGTTGACTCCATAACTTAGCTATTGTGAATTGTGCTGCAGTAAACATTGATGTGGCTATGTTCCTGAGGTATACCAATTTTAGAGCTTTTGAGAAAATACCAAGAAGTAGGATAGCCGGGTTGTACAGTGGTTCCATCCCTAGTGTCTTGAGGACTCTCCACACTGCTCTCCAGAGTGGGTTGTGCTAGTCCAGTCCCATCAGCACTGACCGAGGGCACCTTCCTCCCCGCAACCCAACCAGCATTTATTATTGTTCATATTCTTGATGATCGTCATTCTGACCGGAATGAGATGGGATCTCACTGTAGTTTCGATTTGCATTTCCCTGATTGCTAGAGATGTTGAACATTTTTTCGTATGTTTGTTGGCCTTTATGTTTCCTCTTTTGAGAAGTTCCTGTTTAGGTGTTTTGCCCACTTATTGATTGGGTTGTTTTTTTTGGTCTTAAGCTTTTTGAGTTCTTTATATATTCTGGATATTAATCCCCTATCAGAGGAGTAGCTGATCAAGGTTTTCTCCCATCCTGTAGCTCTCTCTTCACACTCGTATTCATTTCCTTTGCTGTGGGAGGCACTGATTGATTCTTGGTTTTATTTCTTGCCCTTTGTCCCCCACCCTCCGCCCCAAGTTCTTCACATGTGCAGAAATAGCCAAGGCCAGCCAAGTGTTGAATGGATGGAGGGATGGATGGATGAAGCTGTATTTGCTCGTCTAATTTTTATCTGTTTTATTCATTAAGTTAGAACCTCCACACCCATGAGTCCCTCCGTGTCTCTTGTTTCCTGCTGTATTGTCAGCTCCTAACCAGGGCTTGGCATGCAGTGGGCAATCAATAGATGCCTATTGAGTAAGTAAATAAATGAATGAGAGAATTCATGCATTATTAAAAAGGTTTGCTTTTCTCTCTCTCCTGCCCCTCCTCTGCAGTTCTCTTCCATGAGCCACCTCCTTGCAGCTTGTAGACTCTAAGGAGTAGCCCTCTTCTCGTCCTCAGGCCCAAACAGCTCTCTCTTTCTTCAAGTGCGGTCTTCCTTGTTCACTGTGTAGACTGCACAGCTGCGGCCCAGTTGGACCTAAGAGGTCACCCTGTTCCCCAAGTCATTTCCTCCCCAGGGGCAGAAGGCCGGGCCCACCTGACTGGTGTCCACCCAAGACCCAGGAACCACGTCAGGTGACAAGAGTCTCCTGTGGCTGATATAGCAGGTCACCATCTACTAAGTGGTTTAAAATAACACACTTTTGGCTCTTTACAGCTCTGGAGGTCAGAAATCTGAAATGAGTCTCACTGGACAAAAATCAAGATCAAAATGACAGCGGGTCTAGATCCTCCTGGGGGCTAGGGGGGATCTTCTCCCTGGCCTTTATGGCCTCTGAAGAGCTCCACAGTCCCTGACTCGGGGCCCCTCCTCCGTCTCCAAAACCAGCCTCTCATCCTTCCCCACGGCCCCCACATGAGTCGCCTCTTGCTTTAGTCAGCTTTTTCATTGCTGCAACCAAAGACCTGACAAAAGCAATTAGAGGAGGAAAGGTTATTTGGAACTCACAGATTCAGATGTCTCAGTCCATAGACGGCCAACTCCAGGGCTTGAGGGGAGGCAGGAAGAACATCATGGCAGAAAAGTGTGGCCGAAGAAAGCAGCTCATGTAATGCTCAGGAAGGAGAGAGAGAGAGAGAGAGAGAGAGAGAGAGAGAGAGAGAGCGCTCAACTCATCAAATATAAACCCCAAAGGCATCCCCTCACGACCTACCTCCTCCCAACTCACCCACCTGCCTTCAGTTCCCACCCCGTTAATCCCCATCGGGGGATTAACCCATGATTAGGTCAAGGCTCTCCTAACCCCATCTCTTCCCCTCTTAATCTTCTTGCTTTATCTTACACATGAGTTTTTCGGGGGATGCCTAATATCTAAACCGTAACCCCCTGCTGCCTGCACTCCTGTCTTCAGAGCACCTTGTGAATCCAGGCCAGTGTCCCATCCCAGGGTCCTTAGTTTAGTCACCTCCACAGTCTCTTGCAGGGAAGGACCTTTTCACAGGTTCTGGGGCTTGGGTCATGGTGATCTTGGGGAGCAGAGTCATGCTGAGTCCCACAGATTGAACCCCAGCTCTGCTCCAGTCTTTCCTGTACCCTAAACGGGCAGAGTTCGGGATCGGAGCCTACAGACCTCTGCTGGACACCAGCCCCGCTGCCGACTGGTGGAGGCCTCTGGGAGGAGCGGCAGGACCCCGAGTGAGCCTCGGTTTCCTCGTCTGCACAGTGAGCTCGATGGTGCCCACAGCAGAGAGGACCAGTGGCCGTGTGACCTGGAGACACCTGCAGAAGGGCCCTCTCTCAGGACCCAGGCTTCCCGTAACACATGAGGCAAGATGACCCAGGCTGGAGTGCTCCTGAGGGTGGACAGCAGAGAGGCACTGGAGGTCATTTAGAGGCGGGGAGGGCAGGCCACAGGGAGCCCCGGGGTCATGGAGTTCTGAGTCTGGAGAGACTTTCAGAGTGCCCTCCTCAGGCTTGGCCCACCCTCCGGGACTGGTCCCCAGCAGTGAGACCACCAGAGCCAGGCGCCACACAGGTGCTCTGGACCCACTGTCCCCTCAAGGGAGGGCCATGGCCATGGGGGCGGTCCACTCTGGGAACATGTGAGTGGACATGTGCCTGGGCTCTCTCCAGGCCCTCTGGCCCCCAGTGCCACCGAGCCTCCTCCCATGGGCTCCTTCTGGTGCCCCTGGGATGGCACCGTGCTGAGGAGGCTTTTCCCGCAAGCTGAGAAACTCCTGATCTGCAGCAGCCCAGACGGGGAAGAGGATTTTTCCCAAGTGGAGAGAAGCCAGCAGCTAGATTGTCCCAGCAGGGACCAACTCTCGCCTATTTTGGCCTTTCCTGTATGGCCACAAGAGGGTCACAGTGTCCCCACGGTGGTTCTATCCACACGTAAGGCAGGAGGAAGAAAAGAGGACAGAATTCTCCAGCCACCTCTCTCTTAGAAGCTCAAGCCGGCAAACCCGTCACATGGCTGACTTAGCTGCAAGGGAAGTGGGACGTGGCAAGGGAGAAGTGTTTGGGAGTGACTTTGCGATGACTTTCCAAATGGACCCACCATCTCCACAGTAGAGTCCCCACCCCCATGTTCCTTCCTGCCTGAAGGAAAGACCACATCAACTCAGTAAATGGCCGACCTCAGGGTGCTGAGGAAAGCCTCGCTGTGTATTGTCAGCATCCTCCCATCATTGTTACCCTTCCTGGGGTGGAAGTCACACCCAGATCTGGGCGAAAGGCCGGGGTGGTCTCCAGAGGGCTTCTAGGAGCACAGCAGTGTTATTGATCTTTTCAAAGGGTTGAGTTTCACTTTGCTGCTAGTTCTTTTCTTCTGGTTCTTAAACTTTGCCTTCCCTTTCAAGCTCCTTGAGATAGAAATTTAGACCATTGGTTTCCACCTTTGTTCTTTTGCTTTTAAATTTTTTTTTAATTTTAGTTATGCATGACAGTAGAATGCATTTATGTACTTTTGATCTATCACACATAGATGGGGTATAATTTCTCATTTTTCTGATTATACATGTTGTAGAATCACATTGGTCATGCAGTTGTATATACACATAAAGTAATAGTGTCATTTCATTCTACTATCCTTCCTATTCCCACATCCCTCCCTTCCCCTCCCTTCATTCCCCTCTACCTAATCTAAGGTAACTCTGTTCTTCCCTAGTGTCCACCCTGTGAATTAGCATCCACTTATTAGAGAAAACATTTGGCATTTGGTTTTTTGGGGGATTGGCTTATTTTGCTTAGCATGATATTCTCCAACTCCAACCATTTACCAGCAAATGCCATAATTTCATTCTTCTTTAAAGCTGAGTAATATTCCATTGAGTATACATACCAAGTTTTCTTTCTTTATTCATCTACTGAAGGACACCTAGGTTCATTCCACAGTTCACCTATTGTGAATTGAGCTGCTTTAGACATTGACATGGCTGCATTACTGTAGTATGCTGATTTTAAGTCCTTTGGGTACAAACTGAGGAGTGGGATAGTTGGGTCAAATGGTGGTTCCATTCCCGATTTTCTGAGGAATCTCCACACTGCTTTCCACAGTGGTTGCACCAATTCGCAGTCCCACCAGCAGTGTATGCATGTGCCTTTTCCCCACATCCTCACCAACATTTATTGTTGCCTGTATTCTTGATGATTGCCATTCTGTCTGGAGTGAGATGATATTTCCAAGTAGTTTTGATTTGCATTTCTCTAATTGCTAGAAATGTTGAACATTTTTTCATATATTTGGTGATCCATTGTATTTCCTCTTCTGTGAAATGTCTGTTCAGTTCCTTAGCCCATTTATTGATTGGATTATTTGTTTGTTTGGTGTTGAATTTTTTGAGTTCTGTATATATCCTAGAGATCAATGCTTTATCAGAGGTGCATGTGGTAAAGATTTTCTCCCAATCTGTAGGCTCTCTCCTCACGTTATTGATTGTTTCCTTTGCTGAGAAGAAGCTTTTTAGTTTGAATCCATCCCATTTCTTGATTCTTGACTTTATTTCCTGTATAGACACATCTCTGTGTCTCCTTCTAGATACTGCTTTAGCTTGTACCACAGATTTTCATGTGTTTTTCTTTTATTACATTTATATTAAAAATATTTGTATTCTTTGTGGTTTCTTCCTTGTTCTATGAGTTATTTAGAAATGAGTCACTTAACCTCCAAAGTATTTGGAAATGGTTATATTTTTACAATTGATTTCTGGTTAAATTCCATTGTCAGAGGACTACAGGGCTCTGTATGATTCCAGTCCTTTGCAAAGTATTGAGACTCATTTAATCGTTCAGCATATTGCATATTTTGGTGAATGTTTCATGACACTTGCGAGGAACACATCCTGTGGTTTGGGTAGAGTTCCCACGAGTGTTGACTGGCCACACTGATTCCAAGTGCTGTCCAAATCTCCTGTAGCCTGACTAACTTTCTATCAATTGTTGCTTTAAAAAATATTCTCAGCATGCTGTGTCTTAAATGTTGACTCTACTTGCAGAGTCGTCTATTCCTCAATATAGTTCTGTCAACTTTTGTTTCAAATGTCTGAAACACTGATATTCAGTACCTCTACCTGTGAAGCTCTCTATCTTCCTGCTGACCTGGCGTTCCTGTCACTAGGAGGAGCTCCTCTTCCTCTCAGGGTAACTCTTGATTTTTCATGATTGTTGTTTGTGCAGTATACCATTTTTTTCCCCCAACTCATTGATGTCCTTCAAGTGTGGCCAGGAAAGTGGGAATCATCAGCATGCAGCTAGTTCCTGTTTATTTTTATCCAGTCTGATAATCTCTGCCTTTTATATGAAGTGTTTAGTGCATTTACATTTAGTGTCCTTCACTTATATGGCTGGGTTTAAGTGTAGCATGTATTTGTTTTATATTTGTCCTTTATGGTTTTTCCCTTTGTTCTTCCTTACTTCCTTTTTTTTTTCTTAAACTGTGTGTTTCTTAGTATTTCACTTTGCCTCTGTTGGCCTTTGAAGTTATTCCTTGTGGTACTAATTTTTTGTAGATGCTATAGAAATTACAGTGTGCATTCATAAATTATCCCTGTCCACTCAACCCAAAGAGTGTGCCATTTCTTAATGCAATGTTGACATCTTATATAATGACAGGTACCAGTTTCCTACTGTTGCATAACAAATGACCCCAAACATACTGGCTTAGCACAATATCTATGTATTATCCCACTGCTTCTGTAGGTCAGAAGTTCTAACACAGCTTACCTGGCTCCTCTATTAAGATCCTTAGGGTCTCATCTCACAACTCTGCGATTTAGGTGTTGGCCGGGCTTGTGGTTTCCTACCGGTCTCGGGGTCTTCTTCCAAGCCCATGTAATTGTTGATAGAATTCAGCTCCTTGCAGCTGTATAACCGAGACCCCAGATCCTCCTCCCACAGGCAGCACAGAACATGGCTGTTGCCTTTTCTAAGACCAGCAAGAGAGCCTCTCTCCTTTAGGAACTGCTTTGATCAACTCAAAGTCCAAGCAATCAGGGACCTTAATTTCCTCTGAACCAAACTTTGATAGTGACGTCTTATCGCACGCACAGGTCTCACACTCACCGGGAGGGGATTGTACAAGGCATGCATAATTTCAGTGAACACTTAGTTTTTTGTGCTATTTTATTGTGTTTTATTCATATATGCTGCAAAAGCTGTAATACTTTGTGGTCTTATTGGCTTTAGCCCTTTAGAGAAAATTTTAAAGATAGCCACAAATTTATTCATATATTTTGCCCTTTCAGTCTTTTTAAAAAATTATCCTTTCTGCCAAGATTCCATCGTGGGTCATTTCCATTTGTTCTGAAGAATTCCTTTCGTATTTCTTGTATCCTAGATCACCGGTGATTAGTCCTTCCGTCCTCATCTACCATATCTGAGTGTCTGTCTGTCTGTGCATCCGTCCACCTTCCTACCTCTGTTAAGGAAAACAGAACATTCTGGATGTGCTGTGAAATGCTTCCTTTCCCTTCCCTGCTGCTGGACGCGTGAGCTAGTTCTCCACGGACCTGGTGGGGCTTCTGCAGGAAGAGCTCATGAGTGTGTGGCCCAGTGAGCCTGGGTGCCAGAGGCTTTCCATCTCCTGCAGGACCAGAGCCTCTAGCAGAGTGGCAGCGAGTCAACTGCAAGTGCTCCTTCCTGTTCTGGCGGCCACCGCTGATTCCTGAGAGCTGTACTTCTCTGAATCCATCTATCTGTTTCCCAAGTTCTGGGTGGCAGTCTGCCCTGTGACCTCCATTCTCTGATGGGTCTCAGAAGAGTTGTTGAGTGTCAGCTTGTTTCAGCTTTTTTCTCTTTCGGTCAGGATGAGAACAAAGACTTCTAGCACTTTTCCTGTTGGAGTGGAAACTGGAAATCCGAATACATTCCATAACCAAGTTGTAATGAAAAGTTCAATCAAAGGCACAAACGGTCCCTGCTTAACCCTAGGTGTTATTGCCCAGTTGTCCCAGTGGTCTTCCTTATGTAGAGCAGGTGACCACAGGTCAGCATCAGAGCTGCGGCACCTCCACTCAGGTCAGGGTGGCCGATGACATGGGACAGTCTTGGGTCAGGAAGGTGCATCACAGCGGGTGGTTTGTGCAGAGGCAGGTCCTGAGGGTGATGACTCTAAACTTCCCATCCTTGTGCGTCCTTGTTTCGCCCCGGCCCCAGCTCTGGTTATAAGCACAGGCTCAGAATCCAGGTGACCTGGGCTTGTCCCCACCTACCACCTGCCACCTGCCAGGGAGCAAGCTTGGGTGACAGAAGGACCTTCTGTGCCTCAGTTTCTGCACTTGTGAAGTAGAGATAAGGGTAGGACTTACCACTAGGGTATTGGTGGGTGCTATGGTTTGGCTCTGAGGTGTCCCCCCAAAGCTCCTGCAGGAGGTGAAATCATAAGATTCTGAGAGCTGTGATACAATTAGTGGATTAATCCATTTGATGGAAAATGATTTGAAAGGACCGCAGTTCTGGGTGCCAGTTGTAGGCAGGTGGGGTGTGGCAGGAGGAGGTGGCCTACTGGGGTGATCCTTGGCTTCTCCTCCCCTTTCTCTGTTCCCATGGCCAGGAACTGAGCAGCTCTTCTCGGCCATGTCCCCCCGCCAAAATGTTTTGCCTCACTTTGGCCCAGAGGAACGGAGCTGGCCCACCATGGATAGACACTGAAACCCCCAGCCAGAATAAACCTGCCCCCTACCTCGTTCTTGTTGGGTATTTTGGTTGAAGCAAAGCGGAGCTGTCTGACGTGGTGAGCACCGAGAATGGACATGGGCGGGAACAGAGTGGAGCCTGGCACACGGTCAGTTCTTGTGAATATCACCTGTTTCCTGCCCTCCTGGCCTGGGTAGCTGCCCACCTGGACTCATTTGGCCTGTCACTGAGTTCACCAGCAGCTCTGCCAGCCCACCCCGGCCTCACTGAACTTGACTCTGGGTGCCCACGACTCTTTCCAGAGCCTGGGAGCTTGCCGGACCCACGCACAGCAGCAGCCTGGACGGCCAGCCTGGTTGGTCGGCCTGCAGGGCAGGGTGGAGGGCGGGGTGGAGTGGCCGCTGGGGCCTCGCCGGGCAGGACTCCCAGGGAGAGAAGCTGCTCTAACTTCCCCATCCCTCTCCTACCTCGCACCTACTCCTGTTGCTGGGCATCACGGCCCCTCTCACCTCCCGCCCCCACGCTCCATCTCGGCTGCTGTGGGGACGCCCAGATTAGGCAGCTCACGGTTGAATCCCCGGGAGAGCCCGTCTGGTTTGTCTCCCGGGGTGTTGTCCTGCACACAGGTGGCCAGGGCCCATTCAGGGGTCACATGTCCATTTAAAACCATGCTGGGCACCTACTGTAGAGGTAGTAGGAACGGCGGAAAAAGCTCCATAAACTCAACAAGCCAAAACAACCGTTTACCTGTCTGAGATTTTATTAGCAGGACCTTAGTGGCCAGTCGCAGAAGAGAAGGGGGGGGGAGAGAGGAGAGGGGGAGAGGGAAAAGGAGAGGGGAGAGTGAGAGGGAGAGAGAGAAGAGAGAGGAGAGGGGGAGAGTAAGAGGGAGAGAGTAAGAAGGAGGGACCAATCAATGACCCTGGGTCAGGGTGTCCTCTGAGGCTTGGGGCTGTCTGTGCTGAGACCCATCATGTCCCCTCTGTGGCCAGCACTGACTAGGGGGTGGCTGGTCAGAGAGAAGGGCATGAGCTGGGGACACTGTCTGCCAGGGCTGGGCCTTGTGTCCACTCCATGCAGTCATTGGCCTCCAGTAAGGGACAGGCTGCTGAGCCTCTGGGCCTGGTCTGTGGAATGGCAGAGAGCAGGGAGGACCCCACTGGGTGGGAAAAGGTGGCCCTGACCCCCAGGACAAGCCAAGCCCTCTCAGCTGAGCTCACTGGCTCATTTCCGCTGTGAAGAACTGAGGGGTGGGAAGTGACAACGCCCGTTCCAGGGGACCCCGCGGGCGTGCTGAGGGCTGGAGATGTCCTCCCTGAGGCGGGGCTGGCTGTGTGGGCGCCCATGGAACCCCAGCAGCTGTGTAATTACTGTTCCAAGTGACGTCTAGCAAGGCCTGTCCCCTGCGCCTCTGACTCACTGTCTATATAAAACCCAAATCATCCCCATCCCCACCCCAAACACCGAAACCCAAACTGCTTTTCCTTTAGGAGAGAAGAGCGACTACTGACTCACAGAACCTCAGAAGGAGAGGTGCCCAGAGAACCCCCCAAGGTCATTTCCTGTCCCAGTGCTGGTGGCTCCTGGCGACACTGTCTTGTCAAAGATCAATCAAAGCCGATGCTTTGGCCCCAAAGAAAACACAGTTTCCCTTCAGGATGTGGCAGAGACATATTGCCAAGAAATCTCATCCAAATGCAGAAAGAATTCCAACAGGGACTGAGGAATCGGACTCCCCCGGCCCCCGCACCTGTGATTCTGACAGTTCACTGATGAAAGCAAAACGCGCTCCCGAGCAGAGACGGCTGACGGGGAAGGCCCCCTCCTTGAATGTGCGCCAGCCCACCCCGGTGTCTCTCCCGTCCCCCACCCTGCTGCCTCTGTTCCCGCCCTTGGTCCCCCTCCCCCTCCCCCTTTCTAGTGTCTCAGCCTCCTGCTCTCCTGTGGCCCCCCGCCCCCCACTGCCACCTGCTGCAGCCCCGATTTCCCTCCGTTTTTCTCCTGGTCCCAGCTGTCAGCTGCCATCAGGAGACCTCCCTGTGCACACCTGGTTTGGGCTTGTCCCTAATCATGCTGCTGAGCCTGTCACAGCCCTTGGGATCAGTGTCTCCACCCTGAGACTCCTCCTTCTGGGCTCTCAGTGTTCCCCTCGGTCAACACACCCCTCTGCCCCAGAGGGTCTAGCTTTCCAGATGCTCGGGTGAGAAAACGGAGCCGCCGGGAAGCTCTGGTGGTCCCGGCACCGGCTTCCTGTCACTCTGCCCCCTTGGAACCCTCCAGCAACCAAGTCAGCGATGACACCCACTCCCACCCACAGAAGCCCTCCGCCATCTGGCCAGCGGCCTTGCTGATGGTCAGGAAGGAGCAGCAGTGGGTGGATTCAACGGCCGCTCACTGTTTCCAGGTCCCTTCAGATCTTCCCTGACCTCCCAGGACTGGGGGAAAGTGCCCCCTACCATCAGGCTACTTCAGCCCATGCATCCTCAGGGTCCCAGCGGGGGGGGGGGGGCTCCCCAAGGCAGTTCTCCAAGCCAAGCACGATGCCTGTGGTCCTGCACCTGTTACGCCTCTGGGCCATGGGACCAGGCCCATTTGTCATTGTGTTTGGCCAATATACAAAAGATCAGTGTCCCAGACTCTATGGGCGTATCACAGGCCTCGGCGTCCAGGAAGCAGCCTCCCCTGGGAACATCTGCTGAGACTAGACTTCACAGCTCTTCACTGGGATATCTCACCCCCCTGGGGTCTTAGGCTGACATGAAGTCCAGATCCACCCAAACTTCCGGCTTGGAGGGCTGGACACATGGAGCCCTATTAGAGAGGAGAACCTGAAGCCCAGGGTGGTGAGGGGCATCCAGGTGCCCCAGGCAGCAAGAGGTGGCATGGGAATGCCAGGCAGCTCCCCAGTGCCAGCCCAACCTGCAGGTCAGCAGAGCAGAGGGGGCTGAAACAGTTCTCTGTGATGGAGGCCCACTCACCTCTGAGCAGGGGACACCAGCCACAGACTGTCCTTTCCTGGGGCCAAGTGGAGAGCAAGTGAGGGGCCTGTGCAGGCCCTCAGCATGCACCAGGGCAGTTCTTCCCTAGCTATGGCCCCGGGGTGATTGGGGAGAGTCCCCCAAATCTTCTGCAGGGAAGCTGACACTCTCTCCTCCCAGGGTCAGGCTGGCAAGCACCCCCTCCCCCTTTTGTGGACGACAGAGGTGTCCTCTCTACCTCACGAGGCAGCCTCTGCTCAGGGCTCCAGAGCCGGGTTCCTGCAGCCTCAGACAAAAACAGTTGTCAGACATGAGCTCTGCTCCCGCCCGATCAATAGTTTCTATCTAATTTCCTCACTTCAAGGTACAGGCCAACGTAGCACCGCGCCTGAGGCGGTGGGCCAGGGCCAGCCGGCTGGGGATCGATCCCCGCGGAAGAGCTGACAGTGTCAGCCTGTCTCAGGGTGGGGTGTGCTGATTTTGATCTGGGGGGCTGTGATTCAGTGTCTACCAACGCTGCAGGGTGGGGTCTGTGGAGAAGCAGCCCCAGGACCAGGCTCTTTGTCTTCTTGTGGTCCCTCCACCCCTGTCCCCACAGAGTCCTGAATCTTGGTTGGGCTGGGTGTTTCAGATGAGGGATGCTTCCTGAGACAGTCCTCCGGGCACAGACTGATGCTCCCATCACTGTTGGCTGGGGGTCGGTTTGCATGTGGGAATTTTACTAAATGTGTGGTTTGCAACCAAGTTTGTCCCCACCTGAAACCCCAGTGGCAGTGTTCCTTGTGCCCACAAGTACTTCTGAATATTTCCAAGGGCAGTTCAAAACCCCAAGGGCAGGTGGGTACAGACCGGTGTGGTCCCAGGCTTTGGGGGAACTTGTTTGACCCCGGAAGGCCTAGATTTGCCTTTGCTGAGACCTGCGGGGAGAGCAGGGGACTCCTGCTGAGTTACCTGCTCAAGGGATTTGCAGGAAGACGGAGGTGGGGCCGAGACGTTCCAGGTCCACCTGAGTCACTTTCTCTAAGGATTCCCTCCACAGAGATGCCAAGACTTGCCTGCTGGCCCTAAAGAGCTTGTCCTATGACTGGGGTAAGTTCCTCTAGCCAGCTTGACCGAGTTTGCCCAGAACTGTCCCAGCTTCAGCGCTGAAATTCTTGCATCCCAGGAAAACACACAGTCACAGGGAAGCCGGAAAGGCTGATTGCTAGGTGTCGTCTTCATGGGTAGATAGCAGTTGGCTGTGAAAACTAGGACTGGGCAAGTGGAATGCAGATGGGCCAGGGCAGCTCCGGGCTCCTAGCAATTAGTGTAATGCTCAGCAGCGTAAAGAAAGCGCTGTGTGCTGGCAGCTGGGGCCGGAGCTGGAAGACATTCCCAGCTCTGCCTGCTGCTCCCACCTCCCTCGGTGGACCCAAAGGGGCTGAAGCAGCCCTCCTCCCCAGGGAATACAGCTCACACTGGGCATGTCAGGCACGGCCCTCCTGCTCTTGAAGTGCTGTCTTTTGGCTCTGGAACATCCTCCAAAGGCCAGGTGCTGATGGCTTGGTCTCCAGACCATGTGCTAGTGGGAATTGGGGGACTTTAGGAGGTTGGGCCTGGGGGGAGGAAGTGGAGTCACTGGGGCATGTCCTTGAAGGGGATTTTGGGGTCCTGGCCCCTCGTCTTCCTCCTTCTTTGCTTCTCAGTTTCCTCCTCGGCCCTGGGCTCCCACCATGCAGTTCTGCTTCACCACAGGCCCCAGAGCAATGGGCCACCAACAGTGAACTGAAACTTCCCTCTCTGGGAGCCAACATTAACCTTTCCTCTTTTTAAGTTGAATGTCTCGAGTATTTTTGTTATAGTAAAAGAAACCTAACATACCGAGGCATGCTGTCTGCTCTGCCCACTGTTCCCATTTTAGAGAAGGAAAACCAGAGGCTGCAGAGCTGAAGCCACTTGCCCACATCAAGTCAATATGATTCACACAGGTTTTCCTACCTTCAAAAAGACTGCCCTGCCTCCTGGAGGAAAAGAAACTTCCAGAACCAAGGTCAGGATTGAAACCCTGGGGGGCGCGTGCCTCCTGGATCTGAGAACCACACTGGTTTTCATGGAGAGTCAAGGCTTCAGGCCTGGTTTCTCCTTCCCTCTTGGTCCCCAGAGGGCTGTGTCCTGGGCCATGGCCCCCCTGGGTCTGGAGAGGCTCACCGGTCACCTGCCCTCTGACATCTGCCTCAGCATGTGAGGAATCAGCCTGCATGCCCATCACGCTTCAGAGAGGGACACTGACTCGGGACAGTGACCTGGCTGTCCTGTTCTGTTCTGGAGTCTGCAGTCCCGGCCAGGCCACCTGGCTCAGAGAACGTCACTGCCGAGACCTGCCCTGCTGCCCGACTCAACAGCCAGACAGACGGGGCTGGGGTCTCCATCAAAACAGTCAAGGGAGCTTTTCCCACTTCCCAGAAATAGCCGAATCGGGGCTTCACCACCTGCGCCAGGCCCTGTGAAGTTGGGGCAATTAGATTATCTGTTCAAGTTGCTCAGCTCAGCTCAGCCCGGCCAACGTGACAGCTGATGTCATGCACTTGGGTATTGCTGAGGCCCCAGGGGAGGGCACTGGATCCAACTGCAGAGTCCTGAGGATGGGAGTGGCGCGGAGCATTTACCCTGTGAAGGAGGCAGGTGGGTGAAGAGGCCGGGAGGACAGCCTCCAAATGTGCAGGATGAAGCTCGAAAATTTGCTCTGAAATTTACTAGCTGGAGAAAAGGGACGTTGTCAGGCTGAGCCTCACTTCCTACCCCACGAATGGGGACAGTGGACAGTGGAGGCACTCACCTTAGAGCCTCTTCGAGGCTGAGATGAGGCCAGTGTGCAAAGGCTGTGGGGACAGGCCCCACTCACAGGAGCTTCTGCTTTGTTACAGTCTGAATTCACCTCCAGCTCCTGGGGCCAGGAGGGGGCTGGGGAGGCCAGGGCATTCCTGCCCTTTGAGCCCTGATCCCCTCCTCATCACAGCCTGGCATAGGGCAGGGAGAGCCCAACGGGAACAGGACTGGCGGGTCTGAAGGTCGCCTCTCTCCCTGGGGGCAGATCATGCCACCTCTCCCGCCTCGGTGTCCTCTTCTGTCCAGGCAGGGACGATCTGAGTGCATGTGCTGGAGGAGCTGCCAAGATGAGGGGGACCGTGTGGAAGTCCCCACACCAGTGACGGGCACTGGGGAAGTTCCAAGCTATTTTGATTGCTTGGCGCACAGTAGGATGTGTGTGTGGAGTGAGTTCCGCTGGCCGAGCTCCGGGAGCGAAGGCTTACTTAGACTCTGAGCAGCAGCGCCTGTCCTCGGACCTTCTCAGAGTATCACCCGGGCAGGACCAGCACCCGAGCCGCGACAAGGGAGAGGTTGCAAAGGGAGGGTCCTGGAGCTGGAGCACCGCCTTAGGTTCCTAGGTCACCTCGTCTGCACGCCCTGTGCTGCTGTCCTGTGTGTCACCAGGAAGACACTCATCACTGGATCTAGGACCCACTTGGGGTTGGGATGACCTCATCTCCAGATCTTTCCCCAAGTCCCATCTGCAAACACCTTCTTGCAGGCTGGGGCCTGCAACCTGTCAGAAGGAGGGGACTTGGTAGCCATGGTCCTGGGCTCTCAGGGCTTCCTCACCTGGCCTGGAGGTCTCAGGGAAGTCCCCCAACATTCTGTCTTGGTCTCTCAGGCTGAGAGGGAGGATTCTAGTAGAATGTATTTGGAGGGGATGATAAATGAGCTAACGCACGTCCCGGGCTCAGCAGTCCTGGCCACGTGATAAAATGGCACTAAATGTTAGCTGGCTGGTGACGTTCAGAGGAAGCTGCATCTGCGCCCAGGCCTCACCCTCACCTGACCCCTTTCCCTGCTCTTCCCTGCTTGGCTCCTCTGTGCCTTCCCAGGGACAACTGCTCACTGTGAGTCCTGGGTCCCTTTCTGCCCCACGCCTCTGGGTGGGGTGACTTCTACCAAGCCAAGTGCCGGCGCCCCGTGGCAGCCGCCTGGGGTCGAGCACGAGGAGCAGGGCGCAGCGCTGCTCATGAAACGAGAGCAGCTGAGCGCTCCCGGTGTGGGAGTGATCATAATTCCCCAGTTTCTCTGAACATTTTTCTAACTGGATCTTTTTGTGTCTCTGTCTCAGAATAGACACACTTGTGGGCTTTCCTGGTCTCAAAATAGTTGTGAGATAGGGGTTGAAATCGACATCCGAGTTTGAATTACAACAACTTGGTTACAACTTTTGATTGGATAGATTTTTACCAGCCAAATGCGGTTCTCTCTGCAAATACAACTTCCTTTTATGGAAGAACACAGTCCTGGGCAAGGATGTGCGCCCAGAGGTGGCCCTTCTGCAGAGTGGCCAGGGCTGTGGCTGGCACACCTCCAGGATGGCCCGGTCTGCTGGGGACAGGGCCTCTGAGGAGAGCGCCAGCTGTGGGTCAGGTTCTGCAGGTCACAGCTGACCGGGCCTTCCTGAAATCTGGGCTCAGGCTTTGTCCCTGCCAGCCTAGGGCAGGGAGAGCCTGATGGGAGCAGGACTGGTGGGTCTGAAGGTCGCCTCTCCCACCGGGGACACTCACGCCACCTCTCTCGCCTCGATTTCCTCTTCTGTCCCAGTGGGGACGATCTGAGTGCATGTGCTGGAGGAGCTTCGAAGGTGAGGGGGACCGTGTGGAAGTCCCCACACCAGTGACAGGCACTGGGGAAGTTCCAAGCTATTTCGATTGCTTGGCGCACAGTAGGTGTGCAATAAATGCTCATGGGCCCCAACAATGTTGGGCCCTCTACGCCCCAACTCCAGGTGTGTCAGATGACAAGCCGAGGTGGATAACGGGGCAGGTTTTCCGTGACACCCAGGTGGCTGCCACACGTAGCTCAAGGAGGGCCACAGGGAGGAGACAGCCCCACTGTACCTGCCACAGTAAAGAGGGGTAGAGGAGACCTCCCATCCTGGACTCCTCAGTGTGACAAAAACACACTTTCAAGGCTTTAAAAAGTGCCGCCTTTCCAGAACTCTCTGCAGGCTGAGTCCATCCCAAGGTGGGAGCCTGGCAGGTTCCCGGGGCGACCCCACCAGCACTTAACCTGGTTTTTAAGCACTACATTGTGTCTCGGGCAGCAGGCTGTTGGTCTAACTGGAGATGCCTGGTGGGGATGGCCCCTCCTGGCCCTGGCCCAGACGCTGCCTGGAAAGTGGGGCAGAGGCTGGGGAAGCTGCCAGCAGGTGACCAGGTGGTGGGGCTGGGGTTTGGTCCCAGAGGTCACCCAGTGGGCTCTCCTGGTGCCACGGAGAGCCACTGTCCTTTGCTGACCTCTGTTACCATCACACATTCACTGTGCCCCTGGGAGCTCCAGCCACAAGGCCCGTCCCTCTACAAGGAAAAGGGAGCTGACCAGGAGGCCGTCTGGGCTGCTCCGCGGCCCCCTCGCCAGGCCTTGTCTTGGGCGGTGAGATACCGGCATCTGATCACAGCGGCTCTCTGGAGAAGCCATCTGAACTGTCCCCTCACCCCTGCACCACAGGCACAGACAGGAAGTCAGGAAATAAGGAGTAGTGGTCCTTCTGGCTGCGGGGGGTGGGGGGTGGTGGCGGCTCTTCTATAGTGTCCTTCCCGGCTTGCCCTTCTGTCATTGTGCTGTGCGCTGGGAACAGAAGGGCCATCTTTTTGTCTGGTATCTCTGAGCTATTTGCTGAAATTTAATCAGTACTTAAACAGCAAACAGCAGGCAAGATGGGCCAGCCACGTCAGGAGCCACTTTGAGACCCAGATCGCTGTAGGCTGAATTCTATGACCCGACTGTAGTTGACAACAGGATGTGGTGCTGAACATCTTCTTAGGGAACTCTGGGGTGGCACAGAGCAGGGTGCAGGTGCTCAGGCCTCAGAGTGCTGCAGTGTCTGCTTCACCAGGCTTGTGGCCTACCAGGGCCAGAAGGTCTTCCTTCCAGAGGGAGGTCATTATAATTTACATACAATGACATGTGCACATTTTAAGCCTGCAGGTCAGTGATTTTTGACAAATGTGTACATCTGTCAACTGCCACCCAGTGAAGGTCCGAAACATGCTCAACACTCCAGGAAGTCCTGAGCAGCATTTTAACAAGAAACCATTCTTAAAAATTAAAAACAACAACAAGAAAACACTACAACTTTTTGTTTCTTTGTGAACTTAAGGTAGTTTTTCAGCCCTTATCACAGCTTGAAGCTGGTTGGATTTATCTCTGTTTGAAGTGAGACCTAGCTCAGACTCCATCTCATTGTCCATTGAGAATTTGGGGGAAGGTCGGGAGCAATTTCGTGGTGTGGCTGAGCATGAAGGCGGCTGGCACTGTCCTTGGCACCGTGTCCCACAGAATCACACCACATCTCCTTCCTGGAGAAGGACCTTCTGGCCCTGGTAGACCAGAGGCTCCGCCAGGCAGAGGTCACTGCAGTGTCCCAGGCTGGAGCACCTGCACCCTGCTCTGGACCTTGCCAGCCCCTGCTCTGAGGCCCCTCTGATCTTGGAGGAGCTGGCAGCACTTGGATCTGTCTGACCTGCAAGGAGAGGTGGCTGAGCCCAACGCCAGCTTGGCTGACAGCGAGGGGCTGGAGCGGGACTGAGTGCAGGGGAAGAGGAGCCCCTGTGCTCACCCAAAACCCAAGCCTGCTTCCCCACCCCATGCCAGGCCCAAGTCAGCCCATGGGTCGGGGGAGGAGGCCATGGGACCCTCATGGAGGGAGGAGGCCAGTGGACAGGACAGAGCCTGCTGGGAGGGTGTGGCTAGGCCCTGTACCTGTGGTTGACTTGGCCTGAAACCCCCTAAACATCCTGCAGGAAGCCTGCACACTCCTGCCCCCGCGACCTCTTCCTGGGTCACGTCATCAGTACTGAGATTCTCCAATACTCCTTGGCTTGTATTTTTGAAATTTTTCTCTTTGATTTTATTTGTGGATCTCAGGTGCAAAATTTTGAATACATCTATCTTTGGGGCTCAATACTTTTAATCTTCCCTGGTCCCTGGAAAGCCCCTGCTTTGCACCCCATCTCTGCACCCAGACACACTCCTGTTCCCACACTAGCTTCCCCTGCCCCGTGGTCATGCCTTGGACTTGAGCCTGAGACTTGGCCTGTGTGTCCTCTCTAAGAGAGAAAGCCTCAGGACAACGTCACCCTGAATTCACGTCCCTCAGCCCCTCCCTCCTGACCCCCCCACCCCCCATAAAGCTTTATTTTTGTGGCTAAATTCCTGCTGCCAGCTTTGGGACCCCAGAGAGTGGGACGTGCTGAGGCCAGAGAATGGGGCTGCAGCTCCAGATGTCTCTCCTCTCCCACATCTGGGTCTGTGCCTTTGGATGGAAGGATTGTAAGATTTCATTGTCAGGAGTCCCAAGAAGGCCAGCGGCCCCACCCCCACAGCCAGGGAGGAGAGCCAGGGAGGATGCTTGTCCCAAGCATCGGGACAAAGATTCTGAATCCAGGTGATGGTCCTGGCCAGGACCCCCGAGGTGTCTCGCCTGCACCCAGTCAAAATGAGTTTACAAGAAGTCCTGCCTTAGATTGTGTTTATGGATCGTTCAAGTTCCAATGAATATTCAGACTGCAGTCGGCAACCGCCCCTCCCTGGGGGCAGGGAAGCCGGCTTTCATCCTGTAGCTGGTCTGTGTCAGCGTTTCCAGCGGCAGGAATGACTGTCTGGCTGGGAAGTGCCCACAGCTGGGCTTTGTTTTGGAATGTGGCTAGTGACACTCGGCCTGCTCTGTGGATGTTGCCTGTAAGATTTCACGGGAGGCTCGGCGAGGCCTGGCCTAAACCAGACCCTCTGAACTGGATGATTTCTTCCATACCCTCCGTTCCTGGGCCCTTTTCTTCAATTGTTTGTTTTGTGTGCAAATTGAGCGCTGCCAGAAAACAGAGCCCATTGGCAGAGTGTGTGGGTCCCTGTCCCCAAGCACCTCCCAGCCGTGTCCCGATCCACGAGGGGACAAGGCGCTGTGTAGCTCAGGTGGCCCAGGGGATCCTCCATGGAGCTGCTGTCCCCAAGGACAAGCAAGCAAGCCCCAGAGTTGACCCGACACTGACCTGACACAGGCCCTTGAGCCAGCACTGCCTGCTCAGCCCGCCAGGTCCTCTGACGTCACTGCCTGGCTCTCTGCCTACAGGAGGAGGCGGGGAGGCTGCACTTGGTCTTCTGGAACTTTCTGTGGTGCTTAGCACCAGCCAGGCTGCTGTGGACACCCCTGCAGGGTCCCAGTGTTTGGGTGGTCTCTCTTTTCTTCCTGAACCCGAGAATGAGAATTTGCCAAAGCAGGCCTGCCCCTGCCTCGGCCAATTGCTTATTCAACACATTTATCAACAGTCCTTAGGGGGTGGCATCCTTGCACCCTGAGAAAGGAAGCCCCTTGCAACCCAGTGGACATCCAAAATTCTCTGCTCTGGTCTGCAATTTGGGGAGGGGGAGTGGACTATTCAGTCACTGCTGCCATCCTCGTGATGGCCTGGGTCCATTCCCTCTCTGGGACCCCCACTCTATGGTACAGACACAGACAAGGGATTCAGGCCTTTTCCGGTCTTTCCTATACAAGCCTCCACTCTCAGGAGACACTAGACTTTGAAGGTCTCCCCAAAGGCTGGGCAGACGGGAAGATCACATCCCAAAGGAACAGAGACATTTAATGTCTTTTGCCTCAAAGTCCTTCATCCATGTCTGCAGCAAGGTGGCTCCCCGCAGGTGAGAGCCAGGGCTTGCCTAGTCAATCATCACTCTTTCAAGCGTACCTCAGTATTTCCTGAGCACCTACAGTGAGCCGATAACCTGCGAGACAGAGGACCCGGAACCCTTCCTGCCCTGGGGTTGGGGGTGAGCCAGGGCTTGGGGTGGGCATTTGGAAGCGGGCAGTGTTCTGAGAAGGAACACAACATGCTTTGGGGCAGGGGTCAGGGAGACTCACCCAGTCTACGAGGGTCAGGGAAGGCTCTTCTAGGAGCCGATGGCGTAGCCCAGACCTTCAGGGTGAAGGAAGCTGTGTCCCTCTCATGGTCACGGGCAGGGGTCGGGCTCACTATGCAGACACATGGTGGGAAGCCCTCTAAGCTGGAGGAAGGGGTTGAATTGGAATCTGGGGTCCAGGTCCAGGTCCTGGCTGGGGAGATGCAGGACTGTGGTCCCAGGGCGCTGTCCCCATGGGACTCTCCTGCCATCTGCTCCCCTCCCCACCCTCCTAGTCCATGCCCCCTGTGGTTGACAACCCAGCCGTCCAGTGCCTGGCCTGGCCTACAGGACATCAGCCTCTGCCCCTCCGCTGACCCTCTTGGAATGCCCTGGTCCCGACTCTCCGGGGAGTGTAGGAGTCTAACACATTTGGTCTTTTCTTCTACACTTGACAAATCCTTGGTCCCTGGGTAGCCTGTGGGCCAGACCCTTTGGGGTCAGCTGTCCCCACCACCCAGAGTGGGAGACTACAAAGGCAGGTTCGGGGTCCCCACGGTCCTCCTCCTCGCTCTTGGGGAGGGGCGGCCCCTCCACTCTGCACTCACAACGAGACCAGCTCGTGGCTGGCTTTTCCACTGGAAGCAGAAGGGTGACCTCAAAATAAATGTGGCCAGGAAGGACCCAAAGTTCTGGAGCCTCCTAACGTCCCCACTCTGTGGCTCCTGGGGGCCTTCTCTAAAGTGCCACCAAAATCATTTAGCCCTCATTGGAGCCCCCCCCCAACCAAGTCCCGGTTCTGAGAGAGGCTCCTGTGCAGGCCCCTCCTGCGGGAGTGTGGGACCCAGGCCTGGTGTCTCTCCACCGAGGGTCCTGGGCTCTCCCACCAGCCTGTCCTCAAGCTGTCCTCTCAACTCCCACTCTCCAAGCCCCTGAGAAGTCCCCTGGGCCTCTGGACAGCAAACCCGGGGGGGGGGGAGCAGGGTCTAGGGGGTCGTAGGATCCCTGAGCACTGGTCCTCATCATCCACCAATGGGACAGTACGAGCACCAGGCTTTGTGCCAGGTCCTGCAAGCCGGCACTGTCCTGTGGCTTCTGTTTGTGAGTGGGACAGCAGGCTGCCCTGGTAAGGCCACCTCCTCGAGTCCTAGGCCAGCAGGGATGTGGGTGGACTGGCCACACTGTGCAGTGGAGTAGATGAGCAGGTGCCAGGTTTGTCTTCAGACACCAGCACCCTCACGGTGACAGAGGACACAGCCCAGGTCCTGTCCTCTAGGGGGACACACACTAGGGGCATTAGGAAAACCCCTGGTATTCAGGGGTAGAGGGGCCCTCGCATAGTCTCCAGGGGACATGGAGAGAGAGATGGAGTGAGGTGAGACTCCTGGCCAAGGCAGATGGAGCCTGGACATCAGGTGAACACAGGTATTTTCAAATAAAATTTGAAATTATTTCAAAATAAAAAGGCCTTTAAGCC